>NC_029793.2:105834056-105846542 GCF_000816755.2 Arachis ipaensis | reverse complement strand
CAAATCATGTCTCTCCATAAGCCTCTAAGAGGATCAAAAGGAACAAGTCATGCAGAGAGAATACTAGGCACACATATATATATATGACTATACAATCCAAAAAGTAACCCAATAACCACTTCGCTTCAGGAGCTCAGACGCTTAAGGAGGTGCCTCTCGACCTGCATCTAAAAAACAACAACATAGTATGGGGTGAGAACCAAAGGTTCTCAGCATGGTAAAGGTACCACACATATAAGATATAAGGTCCTGGGAATGCCAGAGGCAATCCTAGAACACCGATACTCAGATTTTAAAGCTTAAAGTATTAAACAGAAGCCATAAAAGGTGGTTTTCTAATAGTAACTAAGCCTATCTTAACTCAATCCTGAGTCTAAATCCCACTGTCTTTCCTCCAAACCTCCATCTCCAACGACATATCACAGAAAAATAAGCAGATAAAGGCAAGCACAAGAAGGTTACAAGTACTGCAGGTAACAAATATACATTTAACATAGAAAATACACTTAGGCACACTCAGTTAATGCACAAACAAGTAATTCAAGTAATATGCACATGATGCATGCCTGTTCTATGGCTAATGAGTCTCATCTGTCGGTTATCAAGTCAACCCGACAAGTCCGGTTTGCTAAACCTTTGGACTGTCCCTCGACGTGCATCCCCAAGAGTCTATGCATAGCTTTTTCTCATATATATATCAAATCGTTCAATGGGGGTACCATTCCCAGAAATTTATAAGTGCCCGATCACCCTTACATCGTAGGGTCAACAGAGTATTGGGTTTTTGACCTGGTACAGGTGGTGGCAAGCCACGGTACTCTACCCAAGGAATCTCGTATCTCAAATCATTTGATTATTCAAGCCAAGTATCATACATGATCATTCATTTGATTATTCAAGCCAAGTATCATACAAGATCATCTGTAACATTTCATAATCAATTCATCACTTTTCAGCTTTACTTCACCTCTAAGTTATCCCCATTTTCTAACTTCATCCGATTATCAGGTTTAATAATATTATCTATGACTAAAGAAATGAAAATAGAGGTTTAGAAGTTTGAAATAGAGTTTAAAACTCAAAAAAATCATGTTTGCTGAAAAAAGGGTCACGCGTACGCGTGGCTCACGTGTACGCGTGGGAGTGTAATAAACCAGCTCGCGCGCGCATCTCCTTACCATGCGTACGCGTAGGTGAGTACATCATGTCACGCGCACGCGTGGACCATGCGTACGCGTGGACATACATGTTGACCCATTACGCGTACGCATAGAGCTACTCGCGTACGCACAGTCAAATTTTCCATACCACGCGTACACGTGGACGTACGTTTTTCCAAAAACCTGATTAGGCAGAAAGCTGCAGAATTACATAATTTTTAACCAAATTTCTGACGCACATAACTTAATCATTTTAAATCGTTTTTCATCCATTCTTCGAACGGCATAAACTTCACGAACCCAATTTTTATTTAAAACATCTTGGAAACAAATTGAGGGTCTGGAAGCCAAGTTATAACTTGCCAAAGTTTGACCCAAAACCAAATTTTGAAAAATTCCCAAACCTTCTTTTCATTCAAAAACTCCATCCTTTTCATCACCAAACCTGTATTTTTTTTCAATTCAATATACCCTTCCTCATCATCATAGCAATCACCACAATAAATCTACCTCAAAACAATAATTATACCCATACCATATTCAAATTCATCAACCAAAACCAACCAAAACCATAGTTCACAAATCCTAGGCTTTTAACACAAAATACCCTTTCTCATCATCACAATAACCTCCACAATAGTTATACCTCAAATCAATATTTCACCAATTCACCAATTAATCAACAAGCACCAAACCAAACATGTTCATCAACAAGATGCTAAACATTAAATATACACATGCATTCCAACTTATCCTATGGTCATCTAGCCTAAGTTTTCACAGGACATTATATATTAAATGCAAGAAACCTAAACCATACCTTGGCCGGTTTCCACGTATTGTCCAATGGAACTTACTAAAATAAATACAGCCCCCAAACGTTCAATAAAACAGCTTCCTCCAAGTTCAAATATCCATAATTTCAAGCTCCAATTATTTATTCACAACCTAATACACATTCATAACACATATATACCCAATTTAATACCCAAGGCATAAATTCAGTAAATTAACTAGGATTTATGGTATCCTCACCTTACCCAAGCTTCGTATAAGCAAGAGTGAACGTTTACCTCAAGTTAATTGGATCCTAAAACATCAAAGAGCAGAGAAATTCAATACCTCCACTTAATTTTCAAAAATTGGGGAAGAAATGATGAGAGTGAATAAGCGAGTTACCTATGAAATTGTTCCGATAGAAATGTAGAGTTCGACGCGGTGGTCGCGTGGCCACAAAAGGTGCGGCGATCGAAGCTCGGACGGAGGAGTTACGGTGATTTGAGTTTACCATAAGGGTTAGGGGAAATTTCTTTTTCTTCTCTCCCTGTTTGTGCTTTCAGCGAATCCTTGTTGAAATGGGGAGGAAGAAGCCTCAGCTCATTTAAGTTATGGGCCGGTTGGGCCCACGGGCCCGGTTTGGACCCGGTTCGACCTGTTTGGTCCAATCTTGGGCCGAATTCTTTGAAATTAGTGTCAAAATTCTCGTTTTAATGAGCTCTATCCTAATTTAATATAATATTCGCATTTCTAATTTTCTTTATTAAAAATTAATTTATTGGCTAATTATTTACTACAAAGAATTTTACCCTCAAAATTCAAATGTAGTTACCTGAAAAAAGGTGTGGGTAGTCTTTTTGCATATCTGATTCGAGTTCCCAAGTATGTTCCTCAATACCAGCTCGACTCCAAGCTACTTTTACCAGTGATACTTCTTTTCCGTGCAATCATTTAACGCTAGTGTCATCAATTCTCACCGGGATCACTGGAAATGTTAGATCTTCTCTCACTTGAATCTATTCCAGTTCCGATTCCAGAACATGAATTACGCCAGGAGTATACTTCTGAAGCTGTGACACATGAAACACGTCGTGTAAGTTCGAAAGATACGGTGGTAAAGCGATTCTATAAGCCACCGGCCTAATTCTTTTCAGGATCTCAAATGGTCCAATATAACGGGGATTCAGTTTCTTAGTCTTATTGGCTCTTCCCACTCCAGTGGTTGGTGTAACCTTCAGAAATACATGCTCTCCTTCCTCAAATTCCAAAGGCTTTCGCCTTTGATCAGCATAGCTCTTCTGACGGCTTTGGGCTATAAGCATTTGGCTACGAATCTTCTTTATCTGCTCAGTAGTCTCTGCTATCATCTCAGGCCCTAACAAACTTCTTTCTCTAGCTTCATACCAACATAGCAGAGATTGACATTTCCTTCCATATAAAAAAGCCTCATATGGAGCCATTCTGATGCTCGCATGGTAGCTATTGTTATAAGCAAACTCCACTAGTGGCATATACTGATTCCAACTCGTCGGCTGGTCCAAAATACAAACCCTTAGCATATCCTCTAAGGTCTGAATAGTTTTCTCTGATTGACCATCTGTTTGAGGGCGATACGCAGTACTCAAACTTAACTGAGTCCCAAATGCACTCTGAAAGGCTCCCCAGAACCTTGATGTGAAATGAGGATCTCTGTCGGATATAATGGTGGAAAGCATGCCGTGCAATCTGATAATCTTTTTGATGTACTTTCGAGCTAATTCTTCCATTGTGCAACTTATTCGGATGGGGAGAAAGTGAGCTGATTTTGTTAGTCGGTCCACAACCACCCAAATAGCATCATAACCAGTCCAAGTCCTAGGTAAACCCGTCACGAAATCCATTGCGATACTCTCCCATTTCCATTGTGGAATCTCTAAAGGCTGAAGGGTTCTTGATGGTCTCTGATGTTCGATTTTAACCTTCTGACATCTTAAACATTTAGATACATGCAATGCCACATCTTTCTTCATTCCTGGCTACCAGAATATTGATTTCAGATCTTGATACATTTTAGTGCTTCCTGGATTGATTGAAAACCCTCTCTTATGAGCTTCCTTTAAGATACCTTATCGCAGGTCTCCGACATCTGGAACAATAATCCGGTTCTTGAACCTCCATAAACCATCCTTATCTTCTGACACTCTCCACTGTTTTCCTTGCTCAATTCCTGGCAATACCTTACGTAACACTTCACCATCTTGATGAGCCTTCAGATGTTCTGATTTAAAATCACTTGAAATTTGCAACTAACTCAAACACAAAATTCCAGATTCTTCCCTAACTCCTAGTTTCAAACCTTGAAATGCCTTTAATAACTTTTCTTCCCGTAGCATCATTCAAGCTGCATACAAAGACTTCCGACTCAGGACATCCGCCACAACGTTCACTTTTCCAGGATGGTAATTCAATTCAATATCATAATCTTTCAGAAGCTACATCCACCTCCTCTGATGCATATTCAACTCTTTCTACTCAAATAGATACTTCAAACTCTCATGGTCTGAGAAGACGTGAAACTTAACGCCATAGAGATAATGCCTCCTGATTTTCAAAGCAAACACAACAGCAGCAAGTTCTAAGTCATGAGTCGGGTAGTTCATTTCATGCGGCCTTAATTGCTGAGAGGCATATGCTACAACATTTCGGTGCTGCATCAGAACGCACCCCAAACCCTTTAATGATACATCACAGTACACTTTAAACAGTTCACTTGGCTCAGGCAATACCAACACGGGTGCAGTAGTTAACCTTTGCTTCAATGCTTGAAAACTCTCCTCGCACTCCGAAGTCTAGACAAAAGGCGTATCATTCCTAGTCAACTTAGTTAAAGGTCTGTGAAAATCCCTTAATGAATCTCTGATAATACCCTGCTAAACCTAGGAAACTCCTGATCTCTGTCACTGAAGTTGGTCGCTCCCAATTCATCACTGCTTCTACCTTAGCTGGATCCACAGCTATTCCCTGCTTGCTTACTATGTGACCGAGAAACTTCATCTCACTCTTCCAGAACTCGCATTTAGATAACTTAGAATATAACTTCCTGTCCTTCAGAATTTGCAGTACAGTTCGCAAGTGATCAGCATGCTCTTCCTCAGTCTTAGAGTAAACAAGTATATCATCAATGAAGACAATAACAAACTTATCCAAGTACGGCCGGAAAAACCTGTTCATATAATCGATGAATACTGCCGGAGCATTGGTTAACCCGAAAGACATCACCGTATACTCATAATGACCATAACGTGTCCTAAAAGCAATTTTCGGAATATCTTCACTTCTATCCCTTATCTGATGATACCCGGATCGCAAATCAATTTTAGAGAACACACTGGCACCCTATAACTAATCCATTAGATCATCGATTCTAGGTAACAGATATTTATTCTTCACAGTAATCTTATTCAGTTGCCGATAATTGACACACAAGCGCATACTCCCGTCCTTCTTCTTTACCAGTAAAACTGGCGCTCCCCACGGAGAAACACTTAGTCGAATAAAATACTTACCCAATAGATCTTCCAGCTGAGCTTTCAGTTCAACTATTTCTAAAGGTGAAATCCTGTAAGGAGTAATCGAAATCGGACCGGCTCCAGGCACCAACTCAATTACGAACTCAACCTCCCGGTTAGGTGGAAATTCATTAATATCATCCGGAAACACGTTTGGAAATTCACATACAACCGGAATCTGCTCTAAACTCTGATCGTCACCTGATACTCTCACAGTTAATAACATAATACCCTGACATTTAGTTCCAGAACAATTTACTATCATAAAGTTCAAATAGTAAATGTTCACCATAACCGGCGCTTCCGACCCTTCTGGTATAAACTGTACTGATTTTTCAAAACAATCAAGCAAAACATGATTCAAAGATAACCAATCCAATCCCAAGATGAGATCAAGACCAGTCATTGGTAAACAAATAAAATCATACACAAATTCACGTTGTTGTACTCAAAATGGAACTTGTGGACATCCTAACCTAGTCACCATAGCTTCATGAGTAGCATTATGCACTTTTAAATCATAACCTAAAAGCACCATTCTCAATCCTAGTTCATTACCTTTTCAAATGCAATAAATGAATGTGTTGATCTTGAATCAAATAAAGCATTCAAGATTTTACCAGCCATTTCACAGTTACCTCTAATCAGTGTCTCAGATCCCTCGACACCTGCTGCAGAAGTGGTGTACACTCTACCTGGCTGCTGTACCCTACCAGTCTCATACTTCTTCTTCTCCAAACAATTACTGGCCAAGTGCCCGGGCTGTCTACAAAAATAGCATACCCCAAGTCCTGATCTGCACAGAACTCCAGGATGGTACTCCCCGCACCTCTGGCAGTTCAAATCCTGCTGTGGCTACTTTCCAAACCTTCTTCCTTGATTAACATTAGTATTCAGCTTTTTGTAACTGCCCTGGCCTTGATTCTGCCGTGGAACAAAGCCTCTACACTTGAAGTTCCTACCTCTCAGAGCAAAGTTTCTCCCTGAAGTCCTTTGAAAAGGCACCCTCAAACTTTCTTTCTCTACTACCGCCTTTCTCACACATTCCTTAGCCATCCTACTCTTATTCACTAATTCAGAGAACACTCTGATCTCCATTGGGGCTACGAAGCTCAGAATATCGCTTCGAAGACCCCCCTCATATTTAATACATTTTCACTCAGCAAAATCTTCAGACGCACCTTGACAGATACGAAAAAAGCGACATAACTCCTCAAACCCGCTAGTATACTCAGTAACAGTCATTTGGCCTTGTTTTAGTTGCATCAGTTTAAGTTCATTGGTGTTTCTAACCGAATTAGGAAAGTATTTCTTATAGAACTCTGTTCAGAAGACCTCCCAAGGAATCGCAGCGCCATCTGGCTGCAGGATACGTCGTGTTCCCTGCCACCAATACTGAGCCTCGCCTTGCAGCTGATAAGTTCCAAACTCAACCCATTGCTCCTCGGGAACCTGTTGAGCCTGCAGTGCCCGTTCCATAGCCTGAATCCAATTGTCTGCATCAGTGGAATTTGAGGTTCCCCTGAAGGTCAGAGGGTGAACTTTCAAAAATGTTGCAAGTGTCATAAGGGCTTCTTCATCATTATTGTTCCCATGATTACCTTAGTTTATCTGATTACCCAGTGCCTCGGTTGTCACCTGCATAGTTGCAACCATATTTTCTAGGGCAACCATAAAGTCTATTGGATCATTCCCTGCCAGGCCAGGAGTAACGGTGCCTATCCTACCTCTACCTCGCCCGTAACCGCGTTCGCGAGTCGACATCTGGTCCCTATACACACCAAACAAGTGATATTAAGTTGATCAGTCTCAATATCGCAGGTCTTATGCTTTAAGTTCCAAATGCATGCTCACAAACGTTTATGCCATGTATATTAGTCAGATATCCTAATAGCACATAGACACATATACAGAGAATGCACAGAAGCATAATCAGTCCGTCTTTCAGGCTCTATAGGAACGAACTGCTCTGATACCATAATGTAACACGCTACCACACTCAGCCTTACGCTTAAGCCGTAAAACAGAGATGAAGGGGTATTACGACCTCTAAAATAAAAAGTGTACATATAATAGTAGAAGAATATAATAAACTAGGAGCCTTGAAGGACAGATAAAATAAAAATCGCGAATTAAAATGCAATGTTTAGAAAACGAGTTAACTTGCGTACTAAGAAAACTTTAACTATCGAGCATAAGATAACAGAAGTAGGAATAGAGGGCCAAAGGTACAAAATAACAAGCTCCTAACTCAGCCCGCGAAGTCAAGACTGGCTGGAGAATATTTACATATATATATACATATCCAAAACCCAAATTTACATAAACAAAATCCTGTCTCTCCATAAGCCTCTAAGAGGATCAAAAGGAACAAGTCATGTGGAGAGAATACTAGGCATGTATACGTATATATATATGTATATGTATATGTATATGACTATACAATCCAAAAAGTAACCCAATAACCACTTTGCTTCAAGAGCTCAGACGCCTAAGGAGGTGCCTCTCGACCTGCATCTAAAAAACAACAACATAATATGGGGTGAGAACCAGAGGTTCTCAGCATGGTAAAGGTGCCACACATATAAGATATAAGGTCCTAGGAATGCCAGAGACAATCCTAGAACACCGATACTCAGATTATAAAGCTTAAAGTATTAAACAGAAGCCTAAAAAGGTGGTTCTCTAAGAGTAACTAAGCCTATCTTAACTCAATCTTGAGTCTAAATCCCATTGCCTTTCCTCCATACCTCCATCTCTAACAACATATCACAGACAAACAAGCAGATAAAGGCAAGCACAAGAAGGTTACAAGTACTGCAGGTAACAAATATACATTTAACATAACAAATACACTTAGGCATACCCAGTTAATGCACAAACAAGTAATTCAAGTAATATGCACATAAGCATGCCTGTCCTATGGCTGATGAGTCTCATCTGTCATTTATCAAGCCAGCCCGACAAGTCCGGGTTGCTAAACCTTTGGACTGTCCCTCGACGTGCATCCCCAAGAGTTTATGCATAGCTTTTTCTCATATATATATCAAATCGCTCAATGGGGGAACCATTCCCGGGAATTTACAAGTGTCCGATCACCCTTACATCGTAGGGTCAACAGAGTATTGAATTTTTGACTTGGTACACGTGGTGGCAAGCCACGGTACTCTACCCAAGGAATCTCATATCTCAGATCATTTGATTATTCAAGCCAAGTATCACACATGATCATCTGTAACATTTTATAATCAATTCATCACTTTTCATCTTTACTTCACCTCTAACTTATCCCCATTTTCTAACTTCATCTGATTATCAGCTTTAATACTATTATCTATGACTAAAGGAATGAAAATAGAGGTTTAAAAGTTTGAAATAGAGTTTAAAACTCAAAAAAATCATGTTTGCTGAAAAAGGGGGCACGCGTACGCGTGGCTCACGCATACGCGTAGGAGTGTAATAAAGCAGCTCGCGCGCACATCTCCTTACCATGCGTACGCGTGGACATGCATGTTGACCTATTATGCGTACGCATAGGGATACTCACGTACGCACAGTCAAATTTTTCATACCACGCGTACGCGTGGACATACGTTTTTCCAAAAACCTGATTAGGCAGAAAGCTGCAAAATTATATAATTTTTAACCAAATTTCCAACGCACATAACTTAATCATTTTAAATCGTTTTTCATCCATTTTTCAAATAGCATAAACTTCACGAACCCAATTTTCATTTAAAACAAGTTGGAAACAAATTGAGGGTCCGGAAGCAAAGTTATAACTCGCCGAATTTCGGCCCAAAACCAAATTTTGTGAAATTCCCAAACCTCCTTTTCATTCAAAAACTTCATCCTTTTCATTACCAAACCTGCATTTTTTTCAATTCAATATACCCTTCCTCATCATCATAGCAATCACCACAATAAACCTACCTCAAATCAACAATTATACCCATACCATATTCAAATCCATCAACCAAAACCAACCAAAAACCATAGTTCACAAATCCTAGGCTTTTAACACAAAATACCCTTTCTCATCATCACAATAACCTCCACAATAGTTATACCTCAAATCAATATTTCACCAAATCACCAATTAATCAACAAGCACCAAACCAAACATGTTCATCAACAAAATGCTAAATATTAAATATACACATGCATTCCAACTTATTCTATGGTCATCTAGCCTAAGTTTTTACAGGACATTATATATTAAATGTAAGAAATCTAAACCATACCTTGGCCGGTTTCCACGTATTATCCAATGGAACTTACTAAAATAAATACAGCTTCCAAACGTTCAATAAAACAGCTTCCTCCAAGTTCAAATATCCATAATTTTAAGCTCCAATTATTTATTCACAACCTAATACACATTCATAACACATATATACCCAAGGCATAAATTTAGTAAATTAAATAGGATTTATGGTATCCTCACCTTACCCAAGCTTTGTATAAGCAAGAGTGAACATTTTTCTCAAGCTAATTGAATCCTAAAACATCAAAGAGCAAACAAATTCAATACCTCCACTTAATTTTCGAAAATTGGGGAAGAAAAATCTGAGAGTGAATAAGCGAGTTACCTATGAAATTGTTTTGGTAGAAACGTAGAGCTCGACGTGGTGGTCGCGTGGCCCGCAAACGGTGCGGCGATCGAAACTTGGACGGAGGAGTTACGGTGATTTGAGTTTACCGTAAGGGTTAGGGGAAATTTCTTTTTCTTCTCTCCCTGTTTGTGCTTTCAGCGAATCCTTGCTGAAATGGGGAGGAAGAAGCCTCGGATCTTTTAAGTGTTGGGCCGGTTGGGCCCACGGGTTCGATTTGGGCCTGGTTCAACCAGTTCAGCCTGTTCGGTCTAATCTTGGGCCGAATTCTTCGAAATTAGTGTCAAAATTCTCGTTTTGATGAGCTCTATCCTAATTTAATATAATATTCACATTTCTAATTTTCTTTATTAAAAATTAATTTATTGGCTAATTATTTACTAACTAAGTAAATAGAGGTTTGTGCACCCAAATCCAGTCCAGGACATGAGGCAAATGCAAGTTGAGATAGTAAACCCTCTCATTTTCGTCGGCAAGCACCAACTCGTACTACCCCGCCGCTTCACCACCTAACACAGTCGCTTCATCACGGAGCCTCTAGAGGTCCCCTCGTCCAATCAAGAGGGCGTGTCCGAAACGTCGGACATTACCCAATGCTAACAATTTGGGATACCCCCGCTAGAAAGATAGGACCTGGGTTCTCATGAACTCTCCTCCGTCGCACCATACTTATATCCAAATAGGATTTTTCACTGCTAGCCCACTACCTAGAAACGCAAACATACAGGAAATTCCTAAACGATACTAAAATCACAATTGATGCATCCTGCCAAAATCCTTAAAACCATGCCAAACGCAATACCCCAGTCAACCTTTCCCCATTGATAAACACAGAAGCATGCAAAAATATATAAACAGTAATCAAAACAAAAATGCAGAAGCAAAATAAAGCGATCAGAGTGACAAAACACACCAATCAGGTTCTCATTAAGCGAGTGAAAGGAAGGAAGCAGTAATGAGCAAAGGGGCACAACACCAAAAGCCCACTAAACGTTCAAGTAGAGCACATTAGCAAAGAAATTTGCAGAGAAATTTTGTTAGAAAGTAAAAGAATGAAGAAGGAGAAGTAGTAGATGCAAATGAAAATAAATAAACCTCCCAATGTTTCATAAAGAAATACGGAAGGGTGGAAGGCAAAAAGGGAAAAAAAGGAAACTTCTCTCCTCCCACTAAGTATCATTATGACGCATTGGGAACCGCAACGAACGAAACCCCTTAGAAGAAACGCGACAACCAAGCAAACCGAACATGTGTGAACCCCCGATCTTGGCCGTAAAACACGAGACCTCATCATCCTATTTCCGATAGACACGAGGAACTTCTGACCTAAAGAGCTGTCCCTAAAACGGTCAAAAACTCGGCCTGATTCTCCGACCTCGGCCAAGACAACTCGGACAGCACTACATGCTAGACTCACGACGAGACTAATCCTTACAAGCAACGAGATTGAGCAAGCACACTCTCTCGCTTCAAGGGCAACTGTTCCAGACCCGACTCTTGGATCCCGAATCGGAGCAGTTACAACTCAGTTACACGGGCCGAACCATCAATATGGTCTATACCAGCCTATTAGCCACAAATTCCTAACTAATTAAACATTCGAATTCAAATACTTCCTTATCTTAGTCCACAAGATAAAGATAAGATAACGACACAAACTATATAAAAGGAGCCAAAAGCTTCTTTAGGTACGTTACACATTCCTAACCCTCACTTATACCTCTCAGATCCATTCTGACTTAAGTTTCGGAGTGTCTTTGCATGTACCACCCCCGCCATTCCAAAAATATCCAATCCCATCATCACCCAAAATCGATAAGTCCCTAATCCATCTCACAACTCGTACTAACAACTTTCAGTATAGATCCCTATGAGATGGATATTTTTATTTCCATTTCTGTCTCCATTTATTTGCAGAAATTAAATCTTCGTTCCTGTAAAAATTTTGCAAGTCTCCATCTAATCTTCGGTCATAAATAATCTCTACCAGTATCTACTTTCACGCTCTTTTTACCATTTCTATAAATCATAATATCTGGTTAATATCTTATGCTCATAGAAGGTAGTATTCAATAATAATTTTCTTATGAATCAATAACAAAGATTGTTAAAAGTCTATTTTAAGAATGCCTAAGTGCCAAACATACAATTCTGTTAGAGAAACTAAAGTATGAAAGCAGTAGACACAAATTCTCATGGCAACAGAATACAGATCCCGAAAACTTTTACTATATAAATTAGCTGTAGTTTTTAAAGATCATCAATTTACAAATAATTATTGGATTTACTTTAAACACACTGATAATATAGTAATTTTCCACAAACTATCAGATTAATCAGCTATTACAAACAATTATTTTCCCTATATTTTGAATAGTCATTCGAATT
>NC_029793.2:105830499-105834015 GCF_000816755.2 Arachis ipaensis | reverse complement strand
AATATATAATTATTTATCAAAGTGAATCTTTATCTCTATTATTTTTCTTCCATAGCGTAACGTATACCTAACAATAATAATAGATAGTAGAGAGTCAAATTAATTTTAAAAAAAAAAAAACATGTATGTGGATGCGTACGTGATGGAACATAATAACACACTACTGTTTTTGGAACTTGTAATGGGGTAGTATATTTGTGCCAATGTGAAGAAGAAAGATAACTGAGAAAGTAGGTTTTGGGATGATGAATGGCACATGTATACTTGGAGTGAAAAATGGTATCTTTTCTATAAGAATTTAAAAAATCATGTTCAAACTTTCTTTCCTCATCATAATTTCCTTAACAATACTTTAGGGATAATTCATTAGCTACACGAAACTTTTAAGATAATCCCTAAAATCATTTTCATTATTGTTGCCACACTAACTCACATTTTTCTTCTTTGCACACGCACAACCACTTATAAGAATAAGACACATGTATGTAGCTTGCACATTAAATTATGTAACTTAACAAACTTTTAAATGATCCTCTTTAATTAGATTATTTTTTCCAACGACGTACATAATTATATTATATTCCATTAGAAGAAAGACCACCCACAAGTTGCTCGAACGAGCATGTTTTTAGTCAATTGATCTAGTTCTAAAATTTATGCAAAATTAGTTATAAAGACTGGGTAAAATTTCAAGTAATACGTCTCTACTTAGTTATATTTATCTAATTAACCATTGTTTCCTTAAACTTAAATCATTTTCATTGTTGTCTATTGGATTGTGTTTTGCATCTTTTTTCTTTTCTTTTGTTCTTTTCCTCCTTTTATGGTGATATCCAGGTCAAACTTCAAAACGATTATTACTAACATATATTTTATGAGTGAAAAAAAAATACATAGCTATATATAAATGGTACGAATCTCCACATACTTCATGTTTCCCCCCTTAATAGACATCTAGCTACATATTTGATGATTTTGCTATTTGATCTTATACCATAGTTTGTAAGTACTCACAAGGCTAAAGTAATGTTTTGATAATCAAATATTTCAAAAATCAAAATCTTTAATTTTTTTTAAGAATTATCTCTAAGATTACAGTACTTTTTTATATGGGTATTTTATTAAAAAATATTAATTTTTAGACAAATTAATTCTTAATGAATCTTTTATGCTAACGCTAACTCTAAATTCAAATTTAATCTCCAACCAAACCCTACTAACCATATCCACCCCCATCCACCAATCCTCCATCATCATCATCATCCCTAGTGTCATTCTACTCTTTTTTATGTTCATTAACCCCTTTGTTTTTTTTTTTCTATTTATCGTTATCATTAGAATTAATAGTACTATCTATACTTACATATATTAAATTCGCTCCTATCACTATAACAATTCCAGCAGATAGCGGCAGTTATGGGGCCATATTGTGACGGTTAAACCAAACGCTAGAAGATAGGCCGTGGGTAAACGATTAGCAGCGGTTTTAACTAACCGCTGGAATAACCGCCGCTAAACGTGTATCAATTTTGTGGCGGTTTGCAACTGCCGCTAAATAGCAAATAAACGAAAACAACATTTGTTTTGCGGCGAGCGGAAAAAGAAAGTCGATTGAATCTTGGTAATTGAGTGAAGAAGCTCTCAGCGAAGAACAACCCCTAAATCTCAGAAGTATTGAATCGGGATCCGATCTCTTTTGGTTCTAAACCGCCGCCAAATTTTAGCATTTCCGTTCATAGTTATTAGAATCGAACTGGACCATCCAGTAGTCCAACCGATTCAATCGTTAAACCCGCACCTCCACCAATAGACCCACAATGTCATGTTACCACCAATCGAAATGTCTCTTCGATGTATATAGCGCTAATAATTATATATATCATATGAACACATTTGATTGCCACACAATTTTTTGTTGTATACTTTATATCTAATCATAGTTATTATAGGCACCTTATATATTGGGTAAAATGCACAATTAAATCAAATGAAAGACCAAATTACACAATTCTACCAAATTGAAAAATATTACCAAGATCTCCCAAAAGCACATTCTTATGTAATTCGAATCAGTCTCAAATTAGACAAACCAACACTAATTCGAATTAGTCCTATTCGAATTAGTAGTAATGCTTGTAATTCGAATTTGTCCAATTTGAATTATGCTTGCATGTAGTCTTAGGGTAGTTCGAATCAGAGTGATTCGAATTATGTATGCTAGGACGTCCCTAGTAATTCGAATAATGGGTCAGCTTTGAATTAATTTTTCACCATAGTAGATCGAATTAATTTACATCTATTTATATATGATCCAAGCGTATATAAAGAATACAATAAAGAGTATATTTAATAATATCCATAATGAATTCAATAAAGAGTACATTCAATCATAAATAAAAAAAATAATAATTATAAATATTTTTTATAAATTATTAAAAATCAAATATTTTCTAAAAATATTTATTAAGATTTAGAATTTAGTCTTTAATATTTAAAATTAGTGAAATATTTGCCAAAAACATTATATTTTGTTGCTCAGTTAGCATTATTGAATCAATTAACCACGATAATATGCAGATGATTGATTGGTTTTCATATAAAAATATTTTTATTCTATTTAGTATTTAATTTTGATAAAACATTAATTAATTTTGAATTTAGTTATTATGAATTCTTATATCTAAGAATACAGGTTAAGATTGTTATTAATAAAAATTTTAAATTTTTTATTTTAATAAATGCTCAACAAATTATTAAAATAAAAAATTTAAAATTTAAAATTATAATTTTGGTAAAATTATAAAGTTTTGAATTTTTAATGACTTGTAGAAAATATTTTTAATTATTATTTTTAATATTTTATAGAAAATATTTATAATTATTATTTTTAGAAAATGTTTGATTTTTAATTAGTTTAAAGTATGATTTTATTTTCTTCTTTTACATCCATATTTGAATGTAAATTTAAATGTCAATAAAGTAAACAAGAAAATTTTATTGGTAAATTTGTTCACATGAGTTAACATATATAGCTTATTTAACTTGTGAATTTTTTTTTTAGGTAAAACAAATGTAGAAAAAGTGTTACGAGTTTAAGTAACAATGATTTAAACATATGTAGCTTAAGATAGTAGTGTTATTTAACTAGATTATACCCAGATGGTTATTACTAAAAAAAACATTGCAATATGTGGTAATACACATTTTGCGGCGGTTTAAACAAAACTGCCGCAAAATGTAGAAAAATAACTCACCCAACGGTACATATAGCGGCGATTTTCGAAAAGATGCCGCTAAATGCAAGCCTGATTGAAATATAGCGACGGTTCGAGAAAAACCGCTGTTAAATGTAGTCCTGATTGCCACCCCCAACCAATAACCGCTGCTATATGTGCCGGGTGCCGCAGGTTTCCGTTTTGCGGCGGTTTTATAAAACCGCCGCAAAATTTTCGCCGCTATCTGCCGAAATTGTTGTAGTGATTAAATTATTAATTAAGTAGAATTAGAATTGAGTGT
>NC_029793.2:105829381-105829686 GCF_000816755.2 Arachis ipaensis | reverse complement strand
GTCATTATCACTAAGCTAGTAATTCAATTTGCTAATTATAGATAAATAATATTTAATATTATGAGATGTGAAAGGACTAAATATTATGTTTGGGTAAAAATAAATTTGTTTTGCAGGTCAAATTGAGAAAATTAGGAAGCGAGTAGAGTTCGAGTTGAATTAGGATCAAGTTGAAATTTAAACCTTGCTCTAACCATTCCACCCCTAAGTATCATCAACACTCTCTAGTCTCTTTGCCTCTAGTCTTTCTTCTCTTTTCCTTTTTGTTTCGCTCATTCTCAACATGGTTGTCAATTCAGGTCTCC
>NC_029793.2:105816639-105828799 GCF_000816755.2 Arachis ipaensis | reverse complement strand
CCCAATTTATTTTTATTGTTATTGATTTTGGCTGTGTGTGGCAATGGGATAAAGATTAGAGATGATAACAGTTGGTATCTAGTTCAGATAGGATAAGAGTAATAGCGACAATAGGTGGTGGTGAAGGGTTAAAATTGGATAAAATGCGATTAGGAATCTGAGTTTAACATTAGGGTTAGGACGGTGGAATTCAACAAAGACGAACATATTCAAAAATCAATGTTTCTTATCGGAAGAATCATTTCAAAATTTATTGTGTTAGAAATTTGTTGAAAATTCTTAGAATTTCTTAATCCAAAACCATCCATATTAAATCATTGAGAACGAAATACTTGAATTTGGAAGCATACTTGAATTCGTGAACATGATTAAAAGAGTTTGGTTCTTTGATTTTTCTCAACCAAAGCCTTTTGTATCCCTAATAGGGCTGAATCACAGCTCCTCTTATGGAAAAAGGGCCGCAAAGACAGTTTTGATATGTTGGGAACCAAAATCCTTAAGTCATTATTTATATTTAAGTGCAGTATCCATTAAACTCTAATGGCCAAATAAAATAGTATCTATGATTTTATTCTCATTAATTCCAAATCAAAAGTAATTATGACTTATTCAATTCAGCATTTATAACAATAAATAATATCACCATTATATAAGTCATTTAATGTGAAATAGCATAATTTGTGATTATATAATTGATATATACACGAACAGACCACCTTCTTCCATAACGGACACTCCTCTTTAGAGAATCTCCACCACCATTTAAACAGAAGAGCTGAATTTCGAATCATAGCATCCCCAACCTCCAACCCACCTAGCTTTTTAGGAGTCTGAACCACTTCCCACTTAACCAAAGCCATACCACTCTTACCATCCTCTTTACTCCGTAGAAATCTCCTCTGCAAGGAAATCAGTTTCTCTGCAACAGTCTTTGGCATCTTATACAGGCTCAGATAATAAGCTGGTAGGCTATTTAACACAGATTTGATAAGTACCAACTTACTAGCCTTATTGAGGTAAGGAGATCAGTTTCTCTGCAATAGCCTTTAACATCTTATACAGGCTCAGATAATAAACCGGTAAGCTATTTAACACAGATTTGATAAGTACCAATTTACTGGCCTTATTGAGAATCTTGGCCTTCTAGAGACTAAGCTTCTCCTCTACTTTGTCTATTACTGGCATCCACGTCTTAACCAACCTTGGGTTTGCTCCTAGCGAAATGCCCATATATTTAACTGGTAGATTGGCTTGCTTACAGCCCAACACACTACACATACGTCGTACCCACTGCTCATCACAGTTAACAGGAATCAAGCTAGATTTATCAAAGTTAATACATAAACCTGACATCAACTGAAAGCATCGAAGCAACCTCCTATAGTTCTTGATAGTATCTTCCTCAGGAGGGCAGAATAAAACATTATCATCTGCAAACTGTAGATGCGATAACTCAATATGATCTCTCCCAACCAACAACGGCGATATGCGACCGTTCCTTACAGCCTCTCCAATCATCCTATGTAGGACATCAACAACAAGTACAAAGAGAAATGGGGATAGAGGATCCCCTTGCCTCAGGCCCCTCTCCATCTTGAATGGCTTGAACGGCGAGCCATTTATCAACACTGACATAGAGCACGTGCTGACACACTCCATCATCCATCCCCTCCATCTATGACCAAATCCCATCTTCTGTAATACAAGGTCTACAAAACTCCACTTGACTCTATCATATGCTTTCTGAAAATCTAGCTTTATTATTGCCGCTTCCTTCTTCCTCTGTTTGATCCACTAAACCGTTTCGCATGCAATTAGAGCCCCGTCATGAATCTTCCGACCCTTAACAAAAGCACTCTGTGTCTTGCCTACTAGCCCTGGCATAACATTTCTCATTCTTCTAACCAGTATCTTCGATATTACCTTATATACACACCCCACCATGCTAATCGGACGCAGATCTTTGATTTTCTTAGCACCAGTAAACTTGGGTGCCAACGCCACCCATGTGACATTAGCATCAGGCGGCAACCTTGAAGATTAGAAAAAGCCCAATACCGCTGCCGTGAAATCCGAGCCTATATCAGTCCAACACTTCTTTATGAAGTTCATGTTGTAACCGTCACATCTTGGAGCCTTGGACGATTCACAATAATCCCACACTGCCTCTTTAACCTTTTCGGGTGACGATAGTAACTCTAAAGCAAGAGAATCTTCCTCGCTGATCCTTTCCACCAGACCATCTCTGAAGCCCACCTCAAGAGACCTCTCTTGATGATATAAGTCTTTATAAAACTCCCTGATGGTAATTTTAATCTTAGCTTGATTCCTTACCAATCTTCCATTAATAACTAACGTATCAATCCTATTATTTCTCCGTCTCACAGAAGCTAAGTTGTGGAAGTATCTCGTACTTTTATCCATGTCCTTTGCATGCCTCGACCTTGACATCTGCTTCCAATGTAATTCTTTCCTCACATACCATTTCCCGCAACAAGTAACTAACGCCTTTTTTCTTGCTTCCACCGTCCCATCATAACTCCCATTACCGACCATGTCATCAATCTTCTGAATCTCTTCCTCAAACTTCAAAATTTTCTTGTCCATATCACCAAAGTTGTCCTTATGCCATTTCCCCAAAGGAACCGTCAACGCCTTCAGTTTATCGGTGAATTGTACCTCTCCCAACCATTTCCATTCCTCCCTGACCATCCTTAAGAATCCTTCATGAGTAAACCATGAATCCAGACTTCGGAACGGCCTCGATCCATCTCTTAGCCTCTTCTCTTCTACTATGATAGGGTAGTGATCTGACAAACCCCGTGGACCGCCTCTCAAACGAGTCTCTGGAAATGCCTCCAGCCATTTCAAACTAACCAAAACTCGGTCAATACGGCTGCATGACTGTCCTCTAAACCATATAAACTTACGGTCTGAAATCGGCAGGTCTACCAAACCCATGTCGTGTATCCAATTCTTATAGTCTTGTGCCGACAAAGGTAAGCTTTCTAAGGCTCGCCTTTCTTCCACTTGTCTAATCTCGTTAAAGTCCCCCAGAAAACAACAGGCACCTGGACATAAACCACCTATGTAACTCAGCTCCTCCCACACAACACGTTTCTCATCTCTAGTGTGAGCACCATAAACCAAGAAAAACGCACAGTTAATAGAATTCTCTGTCAGTATCCCTTCAACACATAGCCATCGCTCACCTTTATAGCAATTTCCCATTTTAAAGAAACCATCATCCCACATTAGTAACAACCCACCAGATACACCATCAGACTCCACATACTCCCACTCCGCACAACCGTTCCTCCAAATTTTCAAAACATCAAACCTTGTCACTAACTGTCTTTTAGTCTCTACCAAACCTAACATATCTAACCTATGTTTTCTCTTAAGTTCTTTCACCATTCTCAACTTCCCATCACCCCTTAACCACCTACTATTCCATGAACTAATAATAATTTTAAATTATTATTGCACACTTTTTTGGTATTTTTGGGTTTGCTCTGTCTTGCTTTAGCCTTCTATTTTGTCAATCTTCTTTTTTGAGCAATCTCTTCATTCTATTCTTGGAGGATAGCCATAATGTCATCTTCTTCATTAAGCAGCATTGCTCCGGATTCTTTCGCTAGCTCCCATGTCTTCCGATTTTCCAGCAGTTGTTCATCCAAAGTTACATACTCATTGCTACTGTCCTCATCATCGTTGGCATGTTCTTGTTCCCCTTTATGGTTGTCTCTGTCAAAGTATCCCTCCTTCACATTTTGAACCGACGGATTTCTGTCACTAACCAAATTAATTCCCACACTTACCTTCGCTAAATCTGCATTACCACCAATTGTTACATGATAGGCATCATTACTGTGTCTGTCCACTTCATCGGCCCCTTGAACCTCCTCCAAAAGCGTCACTGCCCCCTCCACCCTGTCAGCCTATTTTTCCATCCCAGAAGCCCTTGCCACCACTGATTTAGCTACTGTTACAGACTTCCTCTCACCAGCGATGCTGATCATACCCGCCGTACAACCAGCGAGCAATGGGGTGCCATCAACCTCGGTCAGCCTCCGCCTCAAGTTTGTTCCTCCGACGGTCGCCGCGCAGCCTTCTTTTTCATCGCTCATGGAACCGTCGCACTTCTCCATGTCGTCCTCTTCCAACCTGTATACGTGGCTGCGCGCTTCATCACCTACAAAAAAATTATTTTGACAGCATAATGTTAAATTAATTTATTTTAAAACTAAATCTTTAAAATAATTAGACATATTAATATAAATTATTACCAATTTCCTTGCCTAACGAGAAATTGAAATTGCACCTTAACTTTATTAGAAATTTTCTTATATAATAAAAAATTAAGATGCATGCAATAAATTATCAATTTCTATGTTTAACCTAAAAATTGAATCCACTCTAAACATCATAAAGGATTCAAATTACAAAGGAGATTCAACAATTTTTTTTATATATACCAAAATAAATCATACAATAATATTTAAAATTCGTCCACACAAATTAAATCCAAACATGAGGAAAGAATAGACAAAAAAAAAGAAACCTCCGTCGAAATAATACTCACAATAATTTTCTAAAACTAAATTGAAGAAATAAATATCATTTATGTGCTTGAAAGTGTGACACTGCATTATTTGAGACAAAAACTGTATTACCCTTTATTTTGTTTATAATCTTGACTTCTCCAATAATAACTAAATTAAAAATTGTTTTATGTCAATTTCATGACAATATATATATATATATATTATATATATTTATAAGCCAAAATAATTGAATTCCATAAACAAGCATTAAAATCCATGACTTTAATATGTACAAAACATAACTTCATCCCAAACATAACAGAAGAGAAAAAAAAATGAATCATAATTGTACTGTAATTGAATATGAGCAATGTGCATAGCTTCATATCCTAATAACATAATATAAGACATGGAGGAATGAAAGTGCCGCATAACAAGAAAGCAAGTAACAACATACATAGTGACTATATGCACATATCAATTGATCCAAATAAGAGAAAAGTATTGATCCAAAAGGCCAGTGTCAAGTAATAACTAAATCAAATAATAATTGAATTATTAATTATTGCTCACTAATAATCTAGTTATAGATGATTCTGATACTACATACTTGTTGAAAATTTTTAGAAATTTGTAACATAAGACTATCCATGTTAAATCATTGAAAAAAAATATTTGAATGCGAACGCATACCTGAATTCGTGAGCATGATTAGAAGAGTTTGGTTCTTTGATCTTTTTCAACCAAAGCTTTATGTATTTCTAATAGAACTGAATCATAACTTCTCTTATGGAAAAAAAGGCTACGGAGGAGGCTTTGACGTGTTGGGAACAAAATCCTAAAATTACTATTTATATTTGAGTGTTACACCCATTAAACCCTAAAATCCAAATAAAATAGTATCTCTGATTTTATTCTCATTTAATTCCAAATCAAAAATAATTATGACTTATTCAATTCAGAAATCACCATTATATAAATCATTTAATGTGAAATAGCATAATTTGTGATTATTATTATTATTATTATTATTATTATTATTATTATTATTATTATTATTATAAAAAAAAAATCAAATTTTAATATAAGACAAATAAAAAGATACATATACAAAATTTGCGAAAAAGAATTTACCATTTACCTCTCCTAATTAAGAATAAACTACTATTTGTATCCATAAATTTTGCGAACGTTGTACTTATGAAAGATGGGTTCCGTGTGACAATAGTACCCAAATCTTGATTTTTTGTTGACTTTTTAAAAAAATTTCTAAATTACCCCTTTTATCTTCTTCACCCTGTATTCCTCTGGCCATGTTTTCGATCACACTCGGCAAGTTCAGAAGTTCATTCTCATCAATGTACTCTACCACCATCATTTCTCCTTGTTCTCCAATACTCAAACTGAAAGAAGATCCTTCAATAATAACGTTACCACCACCACAACCTTCTAGAGGATTTTGCGGTAGCCTAGTCTGAAGAAGACGGGAACAACAAGGGTAATGATGTTAAAGTTAATTTGGATTTGGAAAACAAATTGGGATTAAAGAAAGAGAGATGGGATTGAGGATAAAGGTTGGAGGAAGGCATCAGGTGTTAGGGTCTCGAGGAGATGGTGGCTGATGGTGGTGAGAAAGATGAAGGGTGAGGGTTGTGAAATTTAGAATTTGGAGAAGAAGATAGAAGAGGTAATTTGGAAATTTTATTAAAAAGTCAACAAAAAATTAGGATTTTGATATTATTATAGCACGAAACTCATCTTTTTTGGATACAACCTTAATTTTTTTGTTTGATGGGTATTTTTTTCTGTGTTCGCAAAATTTATGAATATAAGTAATCTAATTAACTTAACTTTTGATTCATAATTAGTTTCATCACATATTAAATTTTACCATTTGTATTAGTTTTCATTGGCATGAAAGGTATCTTTAATCATTATTAATAGGAAAAGTATAGGTAGACAATGAAAATATTAAACAATGTGAATAATGAATGTATCAGATGTTCATTTTATTAGGTGTGCGAATAGTTTTTCTAATATTAAAATTTAGGTGGGTAATTTGAAGATATAGTGTGTTTTTATTTTATTGATGGTTATTCATGTTGTTCAAAAAGTTATTAGTTACCTAACATTAGATTGTCAGATAATGTCACCAGTCACCACAATAATGAACCTTCATCAAGTCATTAATTTAAAAATGTCTCGTACAACATGATTCTTGTTTATATGTACTGACTACTGAGTAATATTATTTTCGATAAGGGATAATGGATAATAGGATATGAAGATGATTATGATAAACTACAATACGTAGCGAATGGTGATGTGTGTGAGTTGGGGGTAAAAATAACTTCAGGTACAATGAGATGACTTTTTTTATCGATATATACATGAAAAATTCTTTATTTTTCATAATAGGCACGAATGAAAATTTCTTCTAAATTGTGCATGGCCAATTCGCAACCCTCACTCACGAAATGGAAATAGGCACCATTTCATGCAAGGCGGCCACGAAATGGGTGCTGACATCTGACACACGCCATGGCAAGCTCACCAACCACGAAATGGAGCACTTCAAGGCTGACACACACGAGGTGATATAGAATAGTAGATATTTCATGGATTTCTAAATATCTGAGAACATGCAACCTATTTATTAATTAACTACAATCATTCAAAAATAGAAAAATATCATTTATGTTCAGTAATTTTTTAATTAAAATTAGTTTCACAATAAAATTAATTAACTCAAGATGATAAACCATTAACAACTCCTTCAATGTTATATTTGATTAATTGGTCAAGGGTCATATCAGATGGTGATGATAATGAGGACCTTGAACCATCCAAAACTCGGCTCATTTCAGAAACTATTGTGTAGGACAAGCCCCACGTATCACACATTGCTTGTTCAGATTGACGCAACCTGAACCGCCGGACCACAACAAAATAAATGACGGGGTTTAATATTTATTATAGGCGTCAGGTAACAGACAGTGGCACTTGATTGATAAATTTTATTTTTTCAAAGGAAAGTCTTTTTTTTGTTTGTTTGAATTAAAATCTCAGCATAGATGTTAATCCTTGTTGTTAATATATTTTTATCATGATAATCATTGTCTTCAAAATTCAAACTCTATATATCAGCTTCTAACATTTCAGCTAAATCATAGCATTTATACTCTTTTTTCTCTCAATCTAAGATTTCAGCTAAATCATAGCATTTATACTCTTTTTTCTCTCAATCGTAATTTTTTTTCTCTATGCTAGTTACACTTCTAGTTCTACGTGAGTCAACCATTTATAATAAAATTGTATAATATAATAATATAAATTTGTACTATACAGTATTTTTTATGTTATACAATGTAATAAAATTATAATATAATTTCAGTCGTGGAATGGACCAACTCGTGTGTGCTGTCAGTGAATTAGCCACTTCGTATGTGTCAGCTTTGAAGTGTTCTATTTCGTGGCTAGTGAGCTTGGCATTGCGTGTGCAGATGACAGTACCCATTTCGTAGCCACCTTGTATGAAATGGTATCTATTTCCATTTCGTAAGTGAAAATTACGAATTGACCATGCGTAATTTGAGAGGAGTTTTTATCCGTGTGTATTATAAGAAATAAAAATTTTTTTATGCACATATCAATAAAAAAACCTTTTTAAGATTGAATATGTAAATGTGACTTTTATATGTTTGATATGCGGTTGTATTTTCTTTTATTGTATCTTATGTCAAATTCTTTTTTATGTAACAATGATTAGTCTCAAATTTTTTTAGCTCATAAAAATCATATTATATTATAAAATTACTTACCTGAAATCAATATTAATAGATAGAAACACATAAATAATATGTCATATATAATATATCTCCAGTAAAAAAACTAAAATAAAATAAAGTAAGTTAGGTTAAAAAAAATAGGTTTTTTCGTGAAGCTATTATTAGTGCATTATTACCGGTGAATAACACATATTAAATATATGTGTCCATTTATCTTTTATATTGTATTTTATTAGGATAAAAGTAATTTAGTAAATATAAAATTTAGGATAATTCACATGAATAAATTGAATAGAGTTAAAAATTATATAGAAGTCCTAAACACAAATAAATTACACATCTGTGTTCGATTTACATCTCTATGTAAATCGAATAAAGTTAATTTGATTTATGTCGTTCTCATGTAAATCGAATCAAATGAATTCGATTTAGCATCAGCCATAGTAAGTCAACATATCTTATTTTAATTTATTGTTGGAGTAGCACATAACAGACTAAATTAATACAACTGAGTTCGACTTATAAGCTTATAGCAATAAGGGTAAATCAAATCAACTAAATTTGATTTACTTCAATACGTAACTGAATTTAAATCAAAATTAATTATTTCAATTTAAGATTAGTTGTCTCCTATAAATACAACCAGAATATTTACTCTTCATTAGAGTGGCACTCACAATGACTAATGATGATAGTTTTTTAGTTCTTGTACACTATAGAGAGAGGATTAAGGAAAAAACGAGAGAATAAAATTTACTAATAAGGATTCAATGAGTGTCTTTATCAAACCTTCTACAAGTATTGCTCAGCTAAAAAATACTATAATCCAAAAACTAGGAGTCCATGACATGAAATGGGTGAAAAAATTATTTTATAGGATTCAAATTTCTATTGTCCGAGATGGTGTGTAAAAGTATGAATCCTTTGTAATAGATAGTGAAGAAAATTTGTAAGTTTTGTTTCACTGTTGTCGTCAGTTTTCCGAGGTGAGAACCCATGAAATGTTGGCCAAGTTTGGAGATATGGTCTTTAGTTCAGAAGGATTGAATCAAAATCCTCAATCAGTAGTAATTCCAGGAGCCTCTAGTTAATGTCTATTGTTGCCTCTTCTTCTATGTCTATAATTTCACCCGAAGCAGTGTTGGTGGCATCTCAATCCTTCATAGTTGATCTAAAACCCGTTAATGACGGAGAAATTGGTGATAATTATTCTTTTGGTAAACTTGCGATAGCGATAACAAATATTTCTAGGATGATACCGGCTTTAAGGGGAGTGGAGAACTAGATCTTGTGGAAGATGTACTACGGGAGCAAGATGATGTGGAGCCTGCTATGATAGATGAGGATAGCGATGATGATCTAGGGAGGAGTATTCCAATTGGTCAAGGTGGACCATTGAGTTTTAGAATTCAGTAATATCTGCTGCACTTTTCGACTTTAAACCTGGAGGCCATGAAACAGCAAGGTTTTTCTAGACGTAGAATTGGGATTTGGTAGTAGAGATGGATAGGATACATAAACCTCAACTGAGTTTCAAGTTGGTCAACAGTTCCAGTTGCATCACTCTAAGTCCTTTCTTGCTTAAAGTTGGCTGATATCTCAACCACCTGTCATCCGATATATCAGGTCAATAATAGCAAGTTATAGAACGATTAGTAATTGACATAACACACTTAACAAACATAAGTACCTGAACGCCAATGGCCAATCAAATGCATCAAAATCAACAGGTCTGAAAGTAAAAAAATGCCAAAAGATTCATGACTTAACGATGTTCCTATTGGCAACATGACACAAGCATCGATATAACCATGTAAGAGTGACAGACTCCCAACTGTATTTGTCCAAGTCTTGCAAGCTAGTTACGTAAGGCAGCCATCCGGGTGACAAGTTTGGGACACGTCTTATCCTTATAATGTACGCCCTTGCAAATCTCCTAACAGTTTCCTCATCCGAATGGAGAAAGCTCATTGAAAGTCTCCTGAAACCACGAGTACTTCATCTGAACTTGTCAATGCAGTGTGCAGAAGGTAACATACCGAGTAGCTCCTCGAACCAAATCCAAGAGTTTGGCTGCCCTCAATAAATCTCTAAAAGTCTATCAAGAATCTACTCATGTAGTCACCATCGATTGGAAGACCTAGTTGATACGCCACATCTTGTAACATAATAGTTCACTCTCCGGATGACATATGAAATGTACACATCTTTGGACGCTATCTCTCCACAAAAGCACTAACTTGCGTCTCATCCAGCCTAAACCAGTGGTTGTTGAGCCTCGCAGAATGATATAATCCGACAATCTCTAGCTATGGTATGATCTAGTTGTCCAGGGTCATACTATGTTGCCTCTTTATATTGGTAATACATCGAGTTGATTATATAATAGTAAAAATTATTTTACTAAGAATCCTTAATAAATTTTACATAATTAACAAATAACTATATCAAATCCTCATAGAATCTACATTTATCTATCACTAGCATTTTTTATTTAAAATAACATCTAATTTAAGACAATTCTAAATCACTATTATCACTAATATTTCTAATTTAAAAATTTTAATAAAAATTTTTAAATCAGTACTCCAACTAATATTTATAAACTAATAATTTCAAGTTACTAACAGCTACTAATATTTCTAATCTAACATGAAGAAAAGAAATTTTATGTACTCACATCTTCATTGATGTTACCAATAATATGGACAACTTCGTTCAATCGGTAAATACGATTTAGGCCGTCCTCCATGACCGTAACTTTGAACTTTGTCACTTTTGCTCTGAAAACTCTCTCTCGCGTGTAGGGTTTGGAGGTGGGGAGAAGACTGTGAATGTAAATCGTATGAAGCTGATTCAAACCCTTATAGAAGAAGTCCATCAGTAAATCGAATTTATTTGTTTCGATTTATGTATTGAACTTTCTGGTAGTAAATCGAATTCAATAAAGTCGATTTATCTTTGCCAAATGCGTGATGCTATAATTTAAATATGATTAATTTGATTTAGTAGTGTTCTGACTCTTCCTCTAGTAAACTAATTTCGTTTAATTTGATTTATTATGTTCCTATCTAATTCAAATTTTATTAATTCGATTGACGTGTAAATAGAATAAATTTAGCTAACTTAATTCGACTTATATATAGATGTTCAGAATAAAGCGTGTAACTAATCAAAATATTTGCATAATTTTAAATGAGGTTTAATTTTTCAACATGAATTANTAAAATTATTTTTCTACAAAGAAACTACGGAAAGAAAAAAAAAGTTAAGGGGTCCCCACAATTCTTCTAATCAATTTCTGACAGCTTTGTGATATGCCTTGAAGTAACTTTGTGATATGTAGTTAAATAGTGCGTTTAGTTACTTTATTTATTTACCTTTTCATTTTGGACTTGAAGTAAAACTTTAATTTTTTTTTAGTTTTTTGAAATTCCAGAATATTACCGTGTGGAGTACGTATACTCGTATAGTATGTTTTCCAATTGCAACGGGTTCAACTGGCCCACCACAATTATTGTAAGTTATTTTTTGACCATCTATACATGTATGGAAGCAAAATAGAGCAACAGATTTATTTAGCAATAAATCAAATCTTCAGTCTTCTAGAATGATTCTTCCTAAGTTTCAGTCTAAAAAAAAGGTTTAAAAAAAAAACGAAAATTTCATATTATTTATAACTTGTAAATGCATGAACAATAAAAAATACTATGTACGAATAAAAAATTAATTCATAAATTAATTATTATATTATTTAAATTATTTTTAAAATATATAATACATATTAAAAAAAATAGAATTGTATTGATGAAATAACTAATAACT
>NC_029793.2:105815855-105816471 GCF_000816755.2 Arachis ipaensis | reverse complement strand
TAAACATATTAATATAATAAAATATCCATATTTTATAGACTAAAAGCTTTGATAATTTTTTTAATTCTACAACAAATATTTGATTTATCTAATAAATAAATATCATCCACAGCAGATTTATTCTCTTGGCCTTCTATGACTTAGTCTATCAAGCTTGAACTCAAAATCTTTAGTATAAGTATTGTTTTGGTTCCTAACATTGAAGGTCATAATCGAAATCATCTCTAACGTAATTTTTGATTTAGAATCATCTTTAACGTTTTTTTTGTATTAAAATCATCTTTTTAATTTTTTTCGGACAAAAATATCCTCACCACTACCAGCACAATTACCTCCTCTACTACCACCAACACCACCACCACCATCACCACCACCAACACCACCACCACCAACACTAATACCAACATTACCACCACCACCACCAACACCAAACCAAGAAACAGAAACAGATAACAAGGAAGCAGAAGTAAGAAAGCAGGAAAGCAAGAAAGCAGGAAAGCAAGAAAGCAGAAGCAAGATGCAGATGCAGAAAGCAATGTAGATGAGGCGGCGAGGCGGCGGCAGTGGCTTGCGTCTCCTCTCTCCCTCGCGATCTCCAGCGGCAACGGCCACGACG
>NC_029793.2:105815374-105815692 GCF_000816755.2 Arachis ipaensis | reverse complement strand
TCCCCCCAACCCCTTCTTTTCTTCTTCTTTTTTTTAATTTTATAATTTTTTATTAAAGTAGGGATAGTTTAGGAATAAAATTAAAAATTTTATTAAAAATGACGATTTTAATACGAAAAGAAAACGTTAAGGATGATTCTAAATCGAAAATTACGTTGGGGACGGTTTCGATTTTGACCCTCAACGTTAGGGACTAAAACAATACTTATACCCAAAACCTTTCAATTAAATTTCTTCGTTTGCTTCTGTTTTACCACTCAAACAAAATCTTATTGGCCTAAAATAAATAAAAAGAAAAAAAATAAAATAACTTTTAAT
>NC_029793.2:105805737-105815221 GCF_000816755.2 Arachis ipaensis | reverse complement strand
TTTCCATCTTTTTTTTATATGAAAGGATATAATAAAAATATATACGGATATAGAGATAATACAAAGGATTTTTTTTTATCGTGATTTCAGCCACTCTAGGAGCTTCTTCATTGCACCACTGCTCTCCTCTTCTTCGATCGCGATTTCTTCTCTTCTCGGCAGCTACATGCACATCACTTCTCCTCTCTTCGATCGCACCATTGCATGCACCTCACTACTCCTCGCTTTCTTCTTTTCTCCGTGCTTTCCTCTCTTCTACTTCGATCGTGCACTTTACAAAAACTCTTCTCAGCGGCGTTTAATTTTGGTTCTTGTTATCTTAGAGTTTTAATTATATCTTAAGAAAAATTGCTGCTTATTGATTCAATAGAATCCACAAACTCGAATGATGTGGTTTGTGGTTTATTTACTTCGCATGTTAATTTTTTTATTATCCATTTTTTATTCCTAATTTAATTTTGAAGTTTTTATTATCTATATTTTAGGTTATTTCAAGCATATCAGAAAGGCCAATTACTCAGAGTGGAAGCAGATTCCAATCCCTTCAAGGTGCATCTCTTTATATCCATACTTGTAATATAATTTTTTTTAGTGCTTCCGAAATATTTTAAAAACATCATTGTGTTTCACGATATTTTAGTTGTTGCTACACTGCATTTTTTCTGGTCGAAGTTCTGAACTCACGTTTCAATTCATAAAATTCTAAATTATTTGAAGTAGCAATCTCTCTTTGTTGTTTTTGGTTTGTTCATTTTGCATGATAAGATTACATTATTTCCTTTCAATTTAAGAGCAATAGTTGCACTAAATCTTCATAGCTATAGAAATGAAAAAGACTCATAGGATAAACTCAAACTAGAATATTTGGAAAATATATTGTATTTATGTTGCCTGTCACCTTAATATAAGATTAGGTCGATAGGATGTACAAGTTTACATTGACTTAGCCTTGTCATTGTTAGCAATGTGAATAATTTCTCCCTTGCCACTACAAAAACAAAGAGGAAAAATTTCATCATATAAATCCATCTTATATTTTCATTTCTTGTACTTTGGTGATTATGCATCAACACTCAACAAAATTATTTTGACCCATGTCTTAATATAAGCTTAATGAGAATGTTACTTGTGTTTTTTTCAAAATTTAAGGATCTTCTTTTGAAAAGGATTTTTTTGTTGTTCTTTCAGAGAGGCTTTGTTGAAGTTGACTTGCTGATGGCCTTTTAAAAATATTTGGTTTAAAGCAATGATAACATGCACTATTTGTCATGGTTGAATTAATCTCTGCAAAGCACATTGCTCAGGTATTACTATTTATTAATGCTTTCATGGTGAAGTTCAGGGGTATTCCCGAATGCAAATGTGGACAGACCACTATGTTGTTGCTACTGGCTCATGCGATTCTGAAAATCTCATATTATGCTGCATTTGTGTTGACATGACAACCTTCAGTTTCTTCTTATATGTTGCTAATAAAATATGTCAACTTGTTGATTTCTTTTCTTCCTTTGTTGTTGTTGATTTTTTTCAGGCAGCAGCTATTCGATTAAAAGTAAGAGATGTTTGATTAATTTTATTATTATTGCTAAAATATTCTATTATCACTTTATTGATTTTTTTTAGCCACCTATGGAATTACTTTTGGAGTTGAGCATTAGCTCTAATCAATCATATGACTTTGTATCCTTGTTGAACGCAATGCAACAAAGTCACTATTTGAAAGAACAATAGTTTTATTTCTTTTGTAATAGATTTATTACATGTTGCAATGGAATTTTTACATTTTTTTCCGAGTAAAGTATTGTTTTTGTCCCCAATGTTTGGGATAAATCCTATTTGTGTCCCTAACGTTTAAATCGTCCTATTTGTATTCCTATTTGTGTCCCTAACATTTAAATCGTCCTATAATTGATAGTAGGATAACATTGAATCACTTTTATAAACGTTAAAGATACAAATAGGACAATTTAAACGTTAGGGACACAAATAGGACTTACCCCAAACGTTGAAGACAAAAATGATACTTTACTCTTTTTTTTCCTTTGTAATAGTTTTAATTTTGATTTTACATGTCGTTAGTGCCTTTGCACTCAACATTCTGTGTTATCTGAGATTCTGAGTTATTATTGGTTCATTCATGAAAAATAGAAATAGCAAGTTCTTTATTCATAGTATATAATCAAACATGCTTCAATAACCTATTTTAAAACTTGAGTATAATCAAACTCATTCGATATGATAATCAAACTCAGCACATAGCACGATATTATAAAAATATTATTATAAGATAAATTAGCCTTCTATCAAAATCACTAAAAACAAATCTAATTAACGAACTTTTAAATAGTTTGATGCTATAATCAGATAATCAAACTAGCTCCAAATTATTTTACAAAATCTGGTTATAATCAAACACATCTAAAATAATAATCAAATTCGAGAATGCAAATCAAATTTTAAACTCATGTTATAATTAGATTATAATCAAATACGGTTCAAATTATATTACAAAATTTGATTATAATCAAACATGTTCAAAGTAATAATCAAACTTGAGAAATAGAAATCAAAGTTCAAACTCATGTTATAATTAAACACACTTCAAATCAAATTTTAAAAATTCGGATATAATCAAATACATCAAAAATAATAATCAAATTCTAGAATCTAAATCAAAATTTAAGTTTATAACACACACGCATATATATATAAATCATAGAAATTAACATTTAACTTCTACTACTGTTTAGCATCCATTTCTCAAATCTCACCGTCATCATAACCAAAAAACATACACAAACATGCACTTTTGTCCTCATAAGATACTCTTATTGATAAGACCAATATACTAATCATTATCACTGAACAAAAATTAAAAATAATCACATAGTTAATAGTTCTAAATTGCAGCCTATAAATGACAAGCTTTGTTTTTTTTCCTTTTTGGTTCATCACTTTTCTTTCTAACAAGATGAAATTGCAAGCTATAAAGTAGAAATAAATATGCTTTCACAATATTAACTTTTAGGCTCTCTAGCCTTTTGGACAGACACTATCAACCACAATCCTAAGTTAATACAAAGATTATTAAGCTAATCAATATCTTAAGAGAATCTCATAATACACGCATCTATTCGAGTTAAATACTAGTTCTATTGTACAACTATAAAACAACACATAATTTTTAGACAGTGTCAAATTGTAGAGAGTCTGACTGTTTAACATTATATATGAGCTTTCTCATAGAGAAGAACTTGATCAAAGTAAAATATAAATTAAACTAAAATATAAATCAAATTTATAACCAAATTATAATCAAACATTGCTAAGGATATAAAATAATAACCTATTCTTGTTCATTATCGTGTAATCAAGTTAAAGAAGCTCAAAACAAAGAATAAAAAACACAAGGAGTAGAAGTTTTCCTTGCAGAATCAAACAAGGAAAATATCGTCGAAGAAGTTCGCGCCTGATATAACACTCTATCATCCTAAACTTTACCTCATGCCGTAAAGCAAAGGATAACAGAGCGTCACGACAATTCTAAGCTCATACAATAATATATATGGAAGGAAGTAATAATACTAGACGCCTGATCAAGAAATAAAGCTCAAAGACGTAGAAAATAGGATACAAAAGCGTGAAGCATCACACACGATAACTAAAGTGTAAAGATAAGAGAAGAATCATAGATACAAGATAAATAAGAGTATATATATATATATATATACACACACACACACACACAAAAGAGAACTAGACATAGCCTGCGAAATTTAGGCCGGATAGCTCAAACAGAATACAACAGAGTTTCTAAAGTAAAACAGCAACATCCTATCTCTTAAAGTAAGCCTCTAAGGCAACAAGTGCAATATACAAAAGTGAGAGAATACTAAAGCAAAATGAACAAAATACAAAAGATAAAAGTGATCCTCTGCTCATCACCATCTTGCAAACTCACCAAGATGATTTGCGACCTGCATCTGAAAAACAACAACAACATATGGTATGAGAACCGAAGGTTCTCAATATGGTAACAGTGTCCAATAGATAATATATAAGGTTCCGGGATGCCAAAGGCAATTCTAGAACTTCTCACATGCATAAGATTCAAACTTAAAGTAAACTTAAACCATAAAGGGTTATCTATCTTAAGAGATTTCTAACTAACATAAACACCATTGTCCCACAGCCTTCGCCAGCCTAACATCAATGTGATCCCATTGCCATTGTCCACCGAGCCTATTCAATTCTAGCAGAAAACACAGATAAATGCAAGAATGTAAAACACAGGTAATATACACTTACAGCAAGTAATTCATGAAGCAGGTAAGCATGTTATACATTTAGACATTGAATTTAGGTAAGTAAAGCAAGAAAATTCTTAGAAGATGCACATGATGAATGCATGTCCTATTGGCCGTAATATTATTTGTCGGATCAACTGCCAACCTGATACATCCCCTTGGAATGTCGCCTTTCGGTCATGAATAATTGGTACCCTAGGATATAGTGCCGGGCCAACTCTTGCGACTCGAAAGAATGCGAGCGGGATACTCAGCCTCAGACCTCACATCCTAACGTAAGCGAGATTAACCACCGTCCTTACGTCGGCGCCGCAACCTCAACAAGCGGGATTAACCACCGTCCTTGCCAGGTGCATAGCGACTTACCAAATCTCAGCATATCAATAGTATAAAACGAATCTAAGTGACCACTGCTCATATAGCACAAGTCCATTAATACTTATCTCATCAATCTCATCAACCACAATCATTTATCTGTCTCAATACATCATCATCTTAACACTCCACCAATTCACTCAAGTAATTCCATCCACAGTTCATCCCAAGCCTAAGTCACCGTCTCTAACTCATAACAGAAAATATCCACTTAAATTCACTCATTGTGTTCTCCCTTATTTTAAAGCATAAATACTAGATAGGAGATTTTAAACAAGTGTCGCAGAAGTTTACAAGCTTGCCAGGAAGGTAAAATAGTTAAAAATAGGGTTTTATTGAAAACAGGGCTTGTGCGTAGGCTAGAAGTGAGCCGAGCTGAGTCGAGTTAGACCAAGCTCAAGCTCGGCTCACGAAAATTGAGCTTGGCTCACGGCTCGACTCATTAACAATCGAGCTTATTTCTTAAGCTCAAGCTCGGCTCACCAAAAGCTCACTAGCTGGCTCGAGCTCACGAGCTGGCTCAAATAAGAGAAACATAAATACATAATCTATAATTTTATATCAATAAATTATAACTTATATATTTTTAAAAATATTTGAAAAGATCAATTTTATATATTATTTATCTATCAATAAATTATAAATTTTTTATTTATGTCCTATATTAAAAAATAAATATAAATATTAAATAATTAAGATTGTTATAATATATATATATATATATAATCGAGCCAGCTCACGAGTTAATGAGCTGAGCTTATCCAAGTTCAAGCTCGGCTCATTTAATTTATGAGCTCAATTTCAGGCTCATGCTTGGCTCACCAGCTCACGAGCTTAGCTTATCGAGCTATTAACGAGTCGAGCTCGAACTGGCTCATGAGCTGGCTTGACTCACTTCCAGCCCTACTTGTGCGTATGCATGGTGTGGTGCGTACGAACGCACCAGAATGATTTTTCGGCTTGTGCGTACGCATGGTAGTGTGCGTACACACTCACCAGAAGGACTTTCTTGGCCTGTGCGTACGCACACCCCCTCGTGCGTACGCACTAGTTGAAACACTCGCTCTGGCCCGTGAGTGCGCACAGGTTGTGTGCGTGGGCACACAAACCAGATTTTTAAGTTTTCTATAACATCACAGAATTCAGTTTTTTGACCTAACTTCCAACGTCCATAACTTTCTCTACAAAATTCTAATTTTACTCATCTTTATACCATTTTAAATCTCTCTTAACTATCTTTAATTTGAACTAAAGTTCACTCGAATCCAATCTTCGAGGGCCAAGTTATAACCCGCTAAAGTTGATTTAAAACACGATTTTACCAAATTTTACAAATTTTCTAGTTTTCCAAACTCACAAGTCTCATTTCATTTTAGCCATACCTAATTCCAATTTTATACATTCATGTACATTACCAATTACACTTCAATCATTGTCCAACCATACAACAACCAACCATTTTGTTCAAAATCACCAACTCTTACCACAATTCCTACTCATAAATTACCATCCTCACAATTATCAACCCAAACGTCAATTATACCACATTTGCACCATTCCAAACCATCAAAATCATTATTCATCAATCTATCACTATCAATTCTCATAAATCTCATCATTTATCCTCAACATCAATAACCATAAATATCATCAACAACATCATAAATCATCAATAATCATCATCAATTCAATCTTATCCTAAGGTTCACTAGCCTATGTTTCACGAAACATTACATATTAACTAAAGAAAACAGAAACCATACCTTGACCGATTTTTGCGCAACTCAAAATTACCAAAATTGACCTTCAAACAAGCTTCCAAGCACAAACAATCCACTAAACTCAATTCAAAAACTCCAAATTGCCAAAACCAACTCCAATAATCACAAATTTCAATCTAACATAATGTAATATACCAAAATCAATCCTAGGGTTCACAACATTATTAATTCACAAGGACAAAGAGTTTCTTTACCTTATCCAACAATGATTGGGGCACAAACTGACAATAGCCCAATGCCAGATACCACATAATCAACGAAAAACACAAAATCTACTCAATACCCAAACTTAAATTTCGAAATCTGTTAGGGCTGAAAAAAGGAGTATGGAACTCGAGTTCTTACTAGCAATGCTTAGCTAAAAATGATGGACTCGGCGAGAGTTTCGCGTGGCCGCAAACAACACATAAATCGGAGCACCGTAACTCAAGTTATGAGCAAAAGAAGAGAAAAATAAATAGTAACAATTGAGTCCCAGCACCCCTTAATCTCAAAATGATGGACAATGAGATGAAATGCTCATTAGGAAGCTTTTATATGTTGGGCTTGGGTCCAACTTGGATCCAGTCCAATTGCTTAGTGTTTTTGGCCCGTTTGGCCCAATTTTGGGCCAAAACCTTTAGAATTAGCGCCGGATTTTTAACTATAAATATTTTCTTAAATTTTTCTACAGTTTTATTTTCTCTCTCGCAGTATCGGACAGACTTAAGCCGATACTGCTGGCTAATTTACCGGTATGCGTTTCTATGCAATTTTTTGCAGAAAATTAGTGGAAAAATCTACTGGATTCAAATCTCCCCTTCAAATTTTCAAATTAAGATTTCTAAATTTTTGAACCTATTCCGAGCAATTAAATTTTTATTTCTACGTTAATTAATCGGTTAATAATCTCCGGTTCTTACACCTGAAACAGAAAGCACCGCGCCTGAGAGAGAAGAAGGAGAATCGCAACTGCGCTTGAGAGAGAGCGAAAGAGAATTGTGCCGTATCGGAAAGAGAGCGAAGGAGAATTGTGTCGAGAGAGAGAGAAGGATAATCGTGCCGCCGGAGAAAGAGAAAAGGAGAAACGCCACTTGAAAGTGAGAATGAGGAAGGCGAATTGCGTCTGAGAGTAAGAGTGAGAAAAGGAGAAAGAGAAAGATAAGTTTCAGTGCACGAAAAAAGTGAAAGTAAGAATTTAATTTTTAATTTTTGAATTTTATATTTATATACGTATACTAAAAATAGTGACTAAAGATGGTATGCATGTAGCACAATTGCTTTTATATACTACAAATATAGAGTTAGAATTAAATTTCTCAGGTTATATAAGCTGATGAAGAAAATTTGTACATATTAATAACATGTATACATGTGACAAAGATGAGGGGCCGGGGCCCCCGGGGGAACCTTTAATTTGGCTTTGCTATGAAATGTAGGAAAAGTATATAGTTGAATTTGTTGATATTCTACAAAATACTGTTGAAAATACAAATGGAGGTCATAACTTCATAAGCTCATAACAATCCTATTAACTATCGATGAACATGATAAATTGAGTAATTGACCATGACCCACAAGAGACTATAAATTTGAGAAGGGAAAAAATTAAAATAAATGGAGTCAGTGATCAGAACTTGGAAGAGAGAAGCGGGGGTGATGACTCGTGAGCGAATCAGTCACAGTCAGCCTCCTCCCTGAGGCATAGAAAAATTTGGGAAAAAGAACCATTTTGGTACGAACAGAGCAGAGGGTTTGTTAAGAAGCCAAGGCACTAAATACACATTATTATATTAGATTAAATCATTAAATTATAATATGTGAGCTTTTTCTAATGTCCTACTAATAATATTGTAATGTGATGGGTTCACTGTTTTCAACCTTTCTCAACCGCCACCACCAATCCTATGAGAAATGTAATGCTTCGCATGTGTCATGCATTCCAAGAAAAACGCACCTTCACTGTGAAAACTATGGCAACAGTGCTTGAAATTTATAGTCTTTTTCTTTTTTTTTTTTTAAACAGGGAGAATGGGTATGGGGGCATTACATTGATTTACTAGGTTTGTATAATAATAGTAAAATACAATAGTTATTTTTTTTTGTCTAATTTTCTTTTGAAGAAGCATATTGTTATGTTAACTCAGTAAAAATGGCATGAGTTAAGTTCCGCTGCTAGTAACTCTGTCACGGTCAAATTAACTGCCCATATTTTTGCTTCCCATTTTCACTGTGGGGCCGTGAATTTCATGATATACGGCCACTTATTGCTTTTACCACCTGTGTTAAACTCACACTTATTTGACCGTACCATTCAAACATAGTTAAATAAAAATAGTAACTATAATGCATGCACTTCACATATTTAGAATAATATTCAAATGATACAAAAATTGCACATTTATTCAAAACAATATCACTTTTCAAATTAATATTAGGATAAAATATTATTTTAATTCTCAAAAAATTTTAAATTTAATATTGTCATGTCATTAAATTTGACATAAATAATCATCAACAATCTAAAATCAAATAAAATGTTTTATATTGGTGATTGCTAATGAGTCGATTTAAGTTATAAACTGAAATTGAATGTATTAGTTATGTGAATTGTTTCGTGTAAATTTAATAATAAGATAATATTAAATTAATTTAAAATTTTTTAAGATTAAAATAAAATATTTAAAATTTAAGATTGAAATATGACAATAATAATAATAATAATAATAATAATAAACGTCAAAAAATATTCCTCATTGTCGAAACTCGTAAGACGAAGTAATAGTTTCCGACCCTTTACCCTTACTCTCTTCTCCAACCACCATGGACCACTGCGGTCGTTTGCTCCGTATTATTCCTTCCAGGCACCGTAGAGCTTTACTTGTTTTCGTCGTTTAGGCACTTCTTATTGTCGGTTTTTTCAGTGTCATTAAAGTTGTCATTGAGAAAAAAAAAAAATAAAACATCGATTTTACAAAATAACTATAATTTTTTTTATAATAAAATCAGAAATTACAATTAAAAATTAAACCAATGTTGCTG
>NC_029793.2:105797651-105805712 GCF_000816755.2 Arachis ipaensis | reverse complement strand
TTTGATCTCATGAAAAGATGCGAAAACATTTTAAGAAAAGTCTCATCCTCCTTTGTCTCCTTTCAAGGGACCGAAGCATTGTAAGTTGTAACTCCTCTATAATGACATGCCACAAACCCATTAGGCCATTAGAGCATCAAAAAATTAAAAAGTAACCTCAGGTAAAAATAAAGCTTGATTCTGATTTCCGAAAGCACTCCCAGTTTCAGAGATTGCGATGATCACTAATATATATATATTTCATCAATCGTTGTAAAACTATGCATTGAGATTAATGCAGGATCAATGCATAGAATAATCTCAGATGCTTTGCAGATTTACTTTTTATAATTTTGTCAATAAATATTTACTCTTCTTTTCTTTTTCAGCTCTTTTATTACAGAGAATTGCTTCTTACAAGAGTCTCTTTTGCAAAGTAAACAGAAGGGGAAAACAGAGAAAAATTTTTGAAAAAAAAAATGTTGCTCTTATCCAAGTTTTTTGGTACTTTTCTTTTTTCCTTTTAATTAACCATTAAAAAAAAGGGAGAAAAGGGTGCAAAATTTTCTCCTATGGTTTATCCCTGAGAAGAGAGGCTAATCCGGTGACCACCTTGGTTCCTCTCTCAATACTCTTCACTCTCACCGCCGGCGGCTGCCACGTGGGCGTCTCCATCGTCGGTAGGCTCTTCTCACAGGAAACAGCCTTCGCCTCCGGCGACGATATCTTCTCGCCGAAGATCAGTTCAAACTCGCCACACTCACTCTCAGTCGCAGCGCCGTCGCTTAGATTCCTCGTCGCGTCTTCGATTGCGGAGGACGGAGGCGGCGTCGGCGGCAGAGGACGACTCGCCCTAGTGCAGGAACTGGAGAGCCACTTGGCGAGCATGTACTCCGCCTTCCTCCACGGCGGAACGTGCATACCTTTCTTCTTCAAGCTCTGCTTCGCCGCCTCCGACACGGCGGCGACGATCTGACAGAGACGATCGGATTTTCCGACGAAGATGTACGGCAAAGACTGAAGCATCGCCTTATAGGTCCCCGTCGATCGAGCAATCTCGAACTCAGATCGGAAATCGATGTCAATTATCAATCTCTCACCTTCCACAATCGCATCGATGTATTCATATTCACCTGAATCAGAAAAGCCAGAACATTACATTCAGTTCTATTTCTCCACAATCAGTTTCCGTTTTCAATTGAAAATATCCGCTCGTTATTGTTATTATTTTGAGAGGAGAGGAAAATTAGGGGGAAGAAATGGTACCAGCGGGATATGATACGGTTTTTTCCCATTTGGATTTGCACACGGAAGAATCGTAGCCGAGAGAGGCAAGGCTTTCCGTAACGATCTTTCTCAAATCGTCTTTTCGTTTGAAGACCTTGCTATTCTTCTCAACGATCTTTGAAGTGTCAGCTAAAAGGTTTCGCTCCACAACACTAGCGCAAGGAATCAGACTCTGTAATAAGCGCAAAAGGAAAATAATAATCGATTAATGGAGCGTTTGGACACTGAGAAAACGCGACAAAATTAAAGTTCTGAACTCGCTGGATATATACTACCCTAAGCTTCAGTCGTTGGGAGTTTACCTTGAGAGCGTCGCTGGCGTCCCCGAATGAACCGGAGTTGATTGATTCACCGAACACGTCCAGTTCCTCGTCGGAGCTATCGCTGTTGTTGTTGCCGTTGAAGCAGTTGCAGCGGTTGCGGCCGCATTTCGCTGCTGCCGGCTTCTCGCTACTGTCTTCGATGAAGCTCTGAACCATTTTCGCCAAGCAAACGGAGCTAGGCTCGAACTCCGTCGCCGTACCTTCCGCGGCCGACTCTCTGATGGAAGGAGGAGCTTCGCCGGCCGCGGCGATGACTTGTTTCTCCGACGAGGAGGAGTTTCTCAACACGCTCGATAACTGCCGGTCGAACACGAACAGCCTCTTAAGCCGCAACTTCAAAACCGGCTTGACGGCGTCGTTTCGAACCACCACCGCTTCCTTCAGCTTCTGAGAATCGATGTCAATAGGTTGGATCTTCATCGGAGGCATGGCTAAGAAAAGCAATAGAAAAGACAAAATGGTAGAAAAGAAATCTCTGAAAAATTCTCACTCTCTATATACAACTACTCTATCGTGTTTGTTCCATTTTCAGAGAAGAAGTATGGAATCACTTCTAGACTAAGCGAGTAGAGAAGACGAAGGAGGTGAAGAAGTGTTTTTCGAGGTCAAGGTTTTCGTGGAAAACATGGCGGCGATGATCGGAGAAACGTGCATTGTTCAACTGGAAGGAAGAAGAAATCGCCGGAATGTTCATCTCTCCGGCGAGTTCACCGTCAGAAGCAGGTGAAAATGTTTTTATTTGTGTTTTTTTTATTCTTTTTTGGTTTTTTGACGCTTTGGATTAGGTGAGTGGGTTTGAGGTCAGGGTATTTATAGCGAAGATGGAAGAGTTGCTGACTAGGACTGTTAGTGCCAGGTGGTGTCCAACGTGGCGGAGATGATCTGGGCAGTGAGGAGCGTTTATGTTGGTGACGCGTGGTGGAGATGTTTATCGTGCGCTATACGCATTGGTTTTTTGGGGGAGTGGGAAAATTACGTTGGTGACCTCAGAAATGGCATGGAATTTCGGGTAGATGCCCTCGTGTTCCGGTAATGTCGAAAACCACCCACGCTTGTACACAGTGATCGTGGCCATTGTGCATTACGTGATTTTGTTGTTTTTAGTAATGGTAGTGAGCATTTTTATTTTATTTTTATGTTTCCTGGGGGTTTAATTTTAACCCCAATATTCAATTGTTATTTTGGAATTTTAAAATAAGAATGGAGAAAAGAAGATCAAAAGCTGAGAAGAAAAATGGAAACGCGTGATGTGAGATGAGATTTTGGTGGGATGTATGGCTAGGCCATGCTGTTTAGGATGTACCATCCTACTATCTTCTGGTTATGGACAGGACACATGGCGGTTGATTGTGTGCCTAAAGAGTAAAGGCATTGAAATAAAATTATTAGCAAAAACTAGTAAATAGTAGTCGAAAGTCTATGGTTGTGTTTGGTTTTGCATTAGAAGGAAGAGAAGCACGTTTTTTTTTTTGTGACTGAAATAAATTAAAAAAAAGCAAATAAAATAAGAAACTGCTTAAATAGAGGGACAGTTCCATTTAAGACTACTCTTAAACTCCTCCCAAGGTGAAAGAAGCTCCACATGCAAAAGTTGTAACTTCATTGTCATCTTTGCCATAGTATCTGCCACCGAGTTTGCATTTCTCATAATCAAACGAAAGTCAACCCGCCAATTCCAATGCATGATATCTGTTATTTTGAGCACCAGTGGATCAATAAACCCAAAACCATCTTGAGTAACAAGATTAAATGCTTCCACACAATCCGTCTCACAAATAACATCTCGTTGACCCACATCCCAAGCTAAGAGATATCCTCTCCAAATAGCAAACAATTTTCCTTGAAGAATACTATTACTCTCAATCATTCCCAAACACCCCCTTTGCCAGCTTCCATTACAATCTCTAATAACACAAGCAAAATCAACACTATCACCCGAACCAAAATAACTAGCATCACAATTAATCTTAAAAGTACCAATAGATGGGGGATTCCAAAAACCATTTAGAGTAGAGGGAAGGGACATACGTTGTAATTCAAAAATATTCCTAAGCTCCTTTTCTGAAGTTAATGCCAGACAAATCACTTTTTTCGGAGGCCAAGTTTCATGGGGATTAAAGATGTTATTATTCCTTGCTCGCCATATCCACCAAAGTCCCGAAAAGAACTTGAACGGATGCTCTCTGCTATGATACAAGAACCAGTTCTTCAAATCCAAAGGATGACAATAAATATCCAACCTATGCCAGACAAGCTGAGTTTTTGGACAATCCCGAATACAATGTAAAACCGATTCCTGGCTAGAAAGACATATTGGACACCTATCCGATGACGACATCCCTCTTCTAAAGCAAAAATTTGCAGTAGGAAGAGCCTCCTTAAGACACAACCAAGCCAAAAACTTATGCTTTTCCGGAACAAGTTGACGCCAAAGCCAAAGCCAATTCTCCCGCTCCTCCCAACCAAACAGCTGCTTACACAACCACAAGTAACCATTGCGTGAGTCATAGCCTTTGGCAGCAGACCCACTCCAATACCAACCCACTTCCGGACCTGCTTGTTCATCTGGATTGTAAGAGAGAATATTATCTTTCAAATTTTGAGATAAAGGAGAATAAAGAGTATCCAAATGTCACCTACCAACCGACCAAATATCCTGTATCCGGAGATTCGAATCAGAAATGTGAACATAATTCATCTCATTAGATAACCGTCCTTCTCTCCTCCAGCTAGAAAACCAAAAATTCTGGTTCAAATCTCCAATACACCAAGCAAACCCATCCTTCAACACTTCTCAAGCCTTGCAAAGACACTTCCAAATGGGAGAGTCCTTGTTCTTAGGATAACTAAAACAGTCATATAGAGATGATCGGTATTTGGCATCCAACAATTGGACCCATAGCTTGTTTGGCTGCTGGAAGAAAGTCCAAACTAGCTTCCCAAGAAGAGCAATATTTACACAATAAGGATCTCTAATCCCCAAACCTCCATATTTTTTTGGAGTAACCAGTACCTTCCAACTAACAAGATTCAATCCTCTTCCATCAACTTGTCCTTTCCAAAGAAAATTCCTCATCATAGACTCCAATTTACTAATGATTCCTTTGGGAAAAATAGAGACCTGCATCTGGTACGTGGGAATAGCAGCAGCAACAGAATTAACCAAGCAGAGCCTACCAGCCCGATTGAGTAAACTTTCTTTCCAGCTTGCTAGCCTACTCCGAATCTTATCCAGGACACCATTAAAAGCTGAACGAGTCACCCTAGAATGGCTAAGGGTAACTCCAAGATACTTGCCCAAGTCCTGGACAAATCTGATAGAGGATACCCCAGTAAAAACCTCTTTCCTTGTTGCAAAGACATTCTTGGAGCAAAGCGCTTTAGACTTCTCGATATTAATCTTCATCCCAGATGCTTTGCAAAAAGTCTCTAAAACCAACATCACATTTTGCACTTGTCTCTTTGTAGCTTTACAGAACAGAAACAAGTCATCCGCAAACATTAAGTGGGATATTCTTGGTCCCCCTCTAGAAATAGCAACCGGCTCCCACAAGCCCAAATCAACCTGATGACTAATAAAGCATGCCAATCGCTCCATACCCAACACAAAAAGATAGGGTGACATAGGGTCTCCTTGTCTAAGACCTCGGCTATGAGTAAAGCCATTCAGACGACTCACATTCCAAAGAATAGATAAGGAAGAAGCAGTGACACAATTCATAATCAAATTAAGTGTAGGAATAGGAAAACCAAAGCTTTTAAGGGTATGAGCTAAAAACCTCCAGTCAACTCTGTCATAAGCTTTCTCCAGATCAATCTTAAAGGCCAGTGTGCATTTCTTTGATTTAGTCTTCTTCATAAAGTGGAGGACTTCTTGAGCAATAATGATGTTTTCAAGAGTTCCTCGTCCCGGAATAAATCCTCCTTGAAGCGGGCCAACAATCTCCGCAAGATGAGGACGAAGCCTATTAACAAGGACTTTCGTGATGATCTTGTAAACTACATTGCAGAGACTAATCGGCCTGAAATCTTTCATAGATACCGGTGATTCAACCTTTGGAATGAGAACCAGTAAAGTCTCCAACATTATCAGATCAAGAGGAACACCAGAGAATGTCTGCTTAACCATCTTCCAACTTCTTGTACTAGAGTATTATTATAATCATCAAGCAACTGTTGCTCTTTCTGACGCAAATAAATACTATCCACCACTTCCAAACGCTTTTGTAAATAATTAATCTGCTGCTCTAATTCACATTTTTAACAAATACCTTCGAGTTAAACTCTAGTGAATTCTTCTGTACTTCCGAAAGCTTGCCATGAATTCCTCTATTACCAGACCACCATGACTGGTTCACAATATCCCTATACCCAGGATGAGTAGCCCAAGCAGCAACAAATTGGAAAGGTCGATTTTCTTTAGGCTGAGGACGACCTTTACAACGCACCAGAATAGGGCAATGATCAGACTGAAGCCTATTTAAAACTTCTGCATAAGCCTCTGGAAAGATAGATAACCAACTACTATTTATACAGACTCGATCAAGCTTTTTTGCCACGTCAACATAATTTTTCACCCTCCTGTACCAAGAAAACCGCCTCCCAATAGTCTTCAGATCAAACAAACCACTATCCCCTAATGAAGTAGCAAACATGTCGGCTCTTTGATGAGAAAATTGACAGCCCTTAGATTCATGAGAAAATTTGACTTCATTAAAATCACCAAGAACAATCCAAGGTCCTTGAAAAACCATGGATTGTGCAACAAGATAATCCCAAAGGAGAACCCTTTTATTAAATTGAGGACTGCCATAAATACCACTACACCTCCAAATTAAATTATCAAAGTGAACTTCAACAGTAACACCCTGATCAAAAGCATCAATGAACTTACAACAAACACCCTTCATAGAGGATAGAAACCAAATACCTCCCTTATGCTCCTCTGCTTCTACCATACCAACAGAGTGATACTCCAACCTTTCCCAAAATAATTTTAAATGCTGAAAAGGGGAGTGAGTTTCAACCACAATAAAGAAAACAGGTCTAAATTTCCTAACAAGTTCCTTACAATGCACCCGGACTAACTTATTAGAAGCACCCCTAATATTCCAAACAATCATATTTAAACTATCCATAAATAATAGGGACAGAATAAATAAGAACATAAAATCTAAACAGAGTCATCAACCTCAATAGGTGGTTTGTCCTGCGGTACTGGCACACTCTGATCCTCAATAATTGCCACCTTTGGACCTCCTGACACTGCACCTGCCATGCTTCCATCTACTAAGGTTTCCTCTGTTGTGCCACCATTTTTATCAACTGGCGAGTTCTGCAAGGAGGAAGGCCGAGGACGCTTCCGTAGAGAGATTCCACGACGTGCAGGAGTTCTGCGCGATGGAGATGGCGCAATTTCATATTTTTCTCGCTTCCCCATCCTAATGCCAATTGATTTGCCTCCATCACCATGCAAATTGGGCCTTGGAACCCTTCTCGAACCAAACTTGTGCTGCTTTCCATCTTGGTCCTTCAAACCTGATGACTGGCCCATTGTGAATTTTTCCTTACGCAGCACTTGTTGCCAGCCCTCTCCATCATCCATGCATGCCTCATTAACATGACCATCAGGCACGTGAGGAGCCAATGATTCCGTAACTACATCCTTCCCTTTAACAACTCCTAATTTCTCACCCAAATTACGAGGATTCTCACCCAAATCACGAGCTTTTGATTCAGCCTCTTGTTGAATCTCATGATTGTTGTGTGGCACTAATGTCGGGGCTTCATTATTTTTTTCATCACCAAAGGAATTTTCGTTTCCTTCCAAGGACTCCTTCTCCATGCACAATGATTTATCATGCCCATACCGTGCACAAGTAGTACAAATCAACTGTAAACTCTCGTACTCCACTTCATAAGTCACACACTCCACTATAATATGTTTGATTACAGGCAACTCAAGATTAATTTGAACACAAGCTCGAGCATATTTTCCTCTTTCTGCAAGCTTAGTAGCCAAATCTACTTTCACCGGAATCCCTATTGCAGAAGCAATTCGCAGCATTGCTTGTTCCTGGTAGCACCAAATTGGAAGTCCCGAGACTCGAATCCATACTAGCGTTGATCCAAAGGATTTTTTGCATGGCCTAAAATCCACATCCCATGGCTTTACTGCAACATAGTGACCGTCTATCAACCACGGGCCATCAAGAATGACTTTCTCACGATCCGCAGCAATATCAAATTTAACCAAAAAATATCCAAACCCCACATCCAACAAATCAAACCCTCCTTTGATGCGCCATACTATCCGAAGCTTATGCATGAGAGCCGTGTAGCCATAATGCTTATCCAGCACCTTGATCACGATGGCTTCCTTGTAAGGTTCAGCTAGACAGCTCTTTGCCTCCTTGGTAAAACTGACACTTGGTGGACGAGAATCACCTTGCTTACCTGTCACCGTCGCGAT
>NC_029793.2:105796345-105797225 GCF_000816755.2 Arachis ipaensis | reverse complement strand
CCTATTGCAGAAGCAATTCGCAGCATTGCTTGTTCCTGGTAGCACTAAATTGGAAGTCCCGAGACTCGAATCCATACTAGCGTTGATCCAAAGGATTTTTTGCATGGCCTAAAATCCACATCCCATGGCTTTACTGCAACATAGTGACCGTCTATCAACGACGGATCACCAAGAATGACTCTCTCACGATCCGCAGCAATATCAAATTTAACCAAAAAATATCTAAACCCCACATCCAACAAATCAAACCCTCCTTTGATGCGCCATACTATCCGAAGCTTATGCATGAGAGCCGTGTAGCCATAATGCTTATCCAGCACCTTGATCACGATGGCTTCCTTGTAAGGTTCAGCTAGACAGCTCTTTGCCTCCTTGGTAAAACTGACACTTGGTGGACGAGAATCACCTTGCTTACCTGTCACCGTCGCGATACCATCCCCAGATAAAGACCCTACTAATGCAAAGGCCTTAGACTTTTCTGCACCAATGACTTTATCTCTAAAAGAGACCTTGGATGGCTTTTCTAACCCCTCTCAAGAAGAACCCTCCTTAACACTGGATCACACCCACCCACGCTCTCCCCCTTATCTCTTTCGATGGCATGGCCATCTTCCTCACCGTGTTTCACCCTCAACCGCTCACCCCCGCTCTCTCCTTCTCTCATTCTCCTTGAGTACGTGGAAGAGAAGCACGTTTGAGTGTATTGAACGCTTCCTTTTTTGTTTGGATGTTTTTTTTTCTTTAAACGCTAACGTTATTTTAGGTTCTTAACGTGGGTTTATAAAAAGCTAGAAATTGTAACTTCTGGATTTAGATAATCACGTTAGGATTGAATTTATTTTGTTTTATCAATTCTATTCTTTACTTTCCTACTTGTAGT
>NC_029793.2:105787081-105796250 GCF_000816755.2 Arachis ipaensis | reverse complement strand
ATTTGCATAAAATTATTTTTTAAATTTTAATTTTGATTAAAATAAATTAATACTAATATAGTTTATTTTTAACAATTTTTATATTAAAATAAATTATAATAATTTTAACAGTTACTCCCTAGGAAGGATATATATGGGCCAAATTAAGTCAGTCATATTTAAACCAATCTAAATATAATATATTTATTTTCAAAATTCGAGCTTAATTCTAAATTAAATAGATAAAAATTGGATAAGTGATAAACCACTATTTTATGGTTTATCTTGTGTTCAATTGAGTGGATTTTATCAATCTTTCATACACTTGTTCATACAAAATGCATGTTTTACATTCTCCTTCCTGATTTTGTGCTATGATTGAAAACATGCTTCTTTGGTCTTATATTTGCTAATATTAATCTTCTCTTATTACCATTCGATGCCTTGATATGTGCGTTAAGTGATTTCAGAGATTACAGGGCAGTAATGACTCAGAGGATGGAAAGGAAGCATGCAAAAGTGGAAGGAATACAAGAAATTGAAGGAACTGCAAAGCTGTCAGCCTGACCCTCTCGCACTAAATCAATCATAACTTGAGCTACAGAGGTCCAAATGAGGCGGTTCCAGTTGCGTTGGAAAGCTAACGTCTGGGGATTCGACTTGATATATAATTTGTCATAGTGGCCGTACAGTTAAGCGACGCGAACGTGTGCTCCACGCGGACGCGTCGTAGTGACGAAAATCAGCGTAGCAGATTTCGCCCCCAGCGATTTTTGGGCTGTTTTTGGTCCAGTTTTTGGCCCAGAAAATACAGATTAGAGGCTATAAAGCAGGAAAATCCATTCATTCATGGGAGGACTTAGATATTCACACAATTTTAGGATTTAGATGTAGTTTTAGAGAGAGAGAGGCTCTCTCCTCTCTCTTAGGATTTAGGACTAAGATTTCTCTTATTTTAGGATTGCTTCTACAATCACAGGTTTAAAGTTCCTTTAATTTATTTTCTGTTTTTATTTATTTCAATGCTTTTACTTGTTAATGTTCCTAAATTGGCTTATGACCTTTTCATGTTAAGATTTGAATATTCTATTTAATATTATTTGAGGTATTTCAAACTTATGATTGCTTTCTTTAATTTATGTATCCAAATTATTTTCATTCAAGTAGATTTTCTTCCCTTTTGGCTTTGGTTGAGTAATTAGCAACACTTGAGTTATCAAACTCAGCTGTTGATTGAAATTGGAATTCTTTGCTGGTTAATTTGTACTCCAATAACTCTAGTCTTTCCATAGGAGTTGACTAGGACTTGAGGATCAAATTAATTTGTCCACTTGACTTTCTTTTGTTTAGCAAAGGTTAATTAAAAGTGGGAGCAGAATCCAATTCTCTTCACACCTGATAAGGATAACTAGGATAGGACGTCCAGTTCTTATACCTTGCCAAGAGATTTTATTATTATTAATTTATTTTTCCTGTCATTTAAATTACTTGTTCCTTATTTAAAAAAAAAACTCAAAAACATATCTTTTTACATAACCAATAATAAATCATACCTCCCTGTAATTTCTTGAGAAGACAACCCGAGGTTTGAATACTTCGGTGATTATTATTTTATTAGGTTTTGTTACTTGTGATAACCAAACTTTTGTAAGAAAGGAATTCTTGTCGGTTTAGAAGCTATACTACCAACGCGAATTTAATTGTGAAAATTCTAGATCGCACTAGAGTTTTGTTCTTCAAAATGGCGCCGTTGCCGGGGAATTGCAAACGTGTGTCTTATTATTGGTTATTGTAAATATTTACTTTTAAATTAATTTTTTTTGGAAAAAAAATTCAGATTTTTATTTTAAAATTTTTTATCTTATCTTATCTTAGTTTTAAATTTCAAAATTCAAATCTTTTCAAAAATCATATCTTTTTCAAAATCTTATCTTATCTTATTTCAAAAAATCAAATTTCAAATTTCAAAATTCAAAATTCAAATTTCAAAATTTAAATTTAAAATTTTAAAAATCAAACCTTTTCAAAATTTAAATCTTTATCTTATATTGTTGACTTTTTCAAAATTCAAATTTCAAAATTTAAAATTCAAAATTTAATTTTCAAATTAAAAAATTTAAATTTCAAAACCTTTTAATTTAAAAATTTATCTTCTCTTACCTAACTTATCTTATCTTTTCTAATCTTAAATTCAAATCTTTTTCAAACCTTTTCTCTTATTTTATTTTATTTTTCTTTTCTTGTTTATTTATTTTTGTTTTTAATTTTTATTAGTTACTATGAGTTCTCACCCCCGTCGCTTTGAGTTTGGTTCTAATATTGTTGAAAGAAATGGAAGCTATAACAGGAACATGCATCAAGGTCAAAACAAATCAAAGATGGAAGGAGTCACGAGGATCTGATCAACCCTTTCGGCAACAAAACTTTCCAAGATACCATGGACAACGATCATTCTACAATGCATGCCAAGACAATAGTTATGGTGGACCCCTTCGTGACAAACCACCTCCACCTAATTACTATGGTCAAGAGCCATTCCGAGGTGCATACCAAGATGATAGATATGGTGGACCCCCTTGTAGTTACCAGCAAGCTACATCATATGCCAATGAACCACCTCCTCAAAATACCTTTGAACCACCAAACTCACAAGCCCCTTTACACCATTCACCTCCACGTGACCCTAACCCACATCAACCACACCAACCACCATATGAACCACACCCAGAACCACCACCTCAATATTCACCATCTCCATTAGATAACAACACACTCATATCTAATATCATTGGTCTCACCTCTATACTCCAAAATCTTATATCCCGTATAAACCAATCCTCTACCTCTAATATTCAACCCTCAAGCTTCAGTGTGCTTCTTTTTCAACCACATAATAATCTTCCCATCCCATCACCACCCTCCATGGAAGAGCACCCACATCCATCAATCCAAGAGCAAGATGATCCCAATTATGATATGGAACAAGAAAGAAGGAATCATCTTCGCGAATCCATACTTCATAAGAAGCTAGAGGAGGCCCTACGGATGAAGGTAGTATAAACCCTTGAAGTCGAAGGAGTGGTTGAAGAATTAGTGAAGAAAGACATCAAGGAGGAGTCTGATCTTGTCTTAGAGCAAGAGGAGGCCCAAAAGGTGAAGGTGGAAGAGACCCTTGCAGATGAAGGAATAGTTGAAAAGAGCTATCATGGAAAGGAAATCATCAAGGATGAGTACGATTTTATACTAAAATAACTGGACCAAGCAGCAATTATTGAAGAAGAAGAAGAGGTTGAAGACTTGGGAGATGCAGAACCTCCGTGGAAAAGTCCAGTCATAGAACCTCCTTCCAAGACATTTGAATTTGATGCCAAAGCGGGTGTACAACCTCCAAGGCATATCATGGCTAAAGACTTTGAAGAGGTTGATCAAGAGATGGAGATTAAAGAAGAAGAAGCACAACCTCCCATGCCCTTGGTGAACAATGAAGAAGAGATCAAATTGGAAGAAAGCTACCAAGAGGAAGAGGTTGATATTGAAGAAGCTTGCAAAGAGGTGGAAGTTATCAAAGAAGAGCCCAAGGAAATGGAGCTGGAAATCACCTTGCCAAATCTATTGGAGACCTCTCCCCCAAAGCCATCACCATCCATCCCTTTATTCAAGTGGGTAAATCTCTCATCTCTAAGCTTAATTAGCTCACTTGAATATGCTTTACTTGAGACAGATGGTCAACAGAGCTCTTTGTGGCTTTAAGAGTAAGAGGGAGATGGTTAGTAGTAGGAGTAGTCATGCAAGATTCAATATGGTGGAAAGCTCAAAGTTTAATTGCAAGGTTTGGTGTAAAGCTCAACTGAATGGATCTAGGAAGCTGTTTGGATGCCTCAGTGAGAATTCAGATTTCTTGTTATCCGGATGGAATCATGATGATCAACAAGAAGACGGGTGCAAAAGCAAGGTTCGGGACCCCGGAATTCATTCTAGCAATCAACACTCTTGGGGCCTTGTCACGTGCTTTAACTTGCTTGAAGGCTTTCTACGCCTAGTTTGGGATCCCGGAGGCTATTGGAATTACAAACATTGGTGGAGATTCCTGGATGAGTTCAAGCACAAGCCACCATAACAAAGGACTCCCCAATTGTCCAACTTAAGGACTTTAACTAAAAGTGTTAGGTGGGAGACAACCCACTGATAAACCCATATTTCATGAGTTCTTTTGTGCTTAATTTGAGTGATTTATACAATCCCTCACCTACTTATTCACATTAATTGCATGGTTTTACTTTCCCTTCTTTATTATGTCATATTGTGAAAAACATGTTTCCTAAGCTTTAAAAATTAATTATTTTAATTACCTTTATTTCCATTCGATGCCGTGATTAGTGTGTTGAGTAGTTTCAGGTTTTCTAAGGCAGAATGACTTAAAGGATGAAAAAGGAAACATACAAAAATGGAAGGAGAAAGCAAAACGGAGCTTTGAAGGAAACTGGTATTCACGCGATCGCATGGACGACGCGATCGCGTGCCAAGCATGAATCAGCAGCGACGCGGCCGCATGACTGACGTGACCGCGCGCCTTAAGCAGAACGCACATGACGCGGTCGCATGACTGACGCGACCGCGTGGCAAGGAAAAGCTCCGAATGACGCGACCGCGTGACCCACGCGGACGCGTGACCGAGGCCACGTATCAGAATTTACAGAATACGCCCCCAACAAATTTTGAAGCCCTTTTTGGCCCAGATCCAAATACAGACAGCATAGACCAGAGGTTATAAAGTGTGGGAATGCACCCATTCAAAGGAGAGCTTGCATATATTTTATTTTTCAATGATTTAGATTTAGTTAAGGGGAGATCTTCTCTCTCTCTCTCTCTTAGGATTTAGGATTTCTTCTTGTTTTAAGAGTAACTCTCAATCCAGGTTTTACGTTCTTTGTTTTAGCTTTCTTTTACTTTTATTTATTCCAGCATTTGAATTAATCATTGAATCTATGAATTCTTCCATGTTGCAGACTGTTATTTGAATTAATGATAATTGAAGTATTTTCAGTTTATGATTGTTCTCTTTGATTTAAGTTACCATTGCTTCCCATCTAAGGACATTTTTATTATTCCAGCAATTTTACTTTTTCTCCTTTTGGTCCTGGTTAAGAATTCAGTAACTCAACAGTTATTAAACTCAACATAACTGATAATCGTTATCTTGCTAATTGAGCTGAACTTAAGTAATCCCAACCTTTTCTGAGGAAATAAACAGGATTCAAAGGTCAATTTAATTAGTCCCTTGACTTTCCTTTGCTTTAGTAAAGGTTGACCAAGTGGAGTTTAGATTCAACTTTCATTATAGTTGAGAGAGATAACTACGTTGGACCTCCAACTTCTCTCACCTTGCCAAAAGTCTGCTTTACAGTATTTATTTATTTTAAATTACCATTTACTTTACTTGTCATTTAAATTACTTGCTTCTCATCTTCTAAACCCCGATTACAACCTTTATAGCCAATAATAAGAACATACTTCCTCGCAGTTCCTTGAGAAGACGACCCGAGGTTTGAATACTCGGTTAACAATTTTTAAAGGGGTTTGTTACTTGTGACACCCAACACGTTTGTACGAAGGGATTTTTTGTCGGTTTAGAGACTATATCTACAATGCAACTGTTTCTATGAATCTCTTTACTGGTATTTTGAAAAAAGCTTTTATGGCATTTTGAATCTTATTTTATTTTACTCTTTCACTTGCATACCTCTTTTTCACAACACTTTTTCTCCACATGTATTTGGGATTATCATTCACAATTGTCATCATTACACATGCTCTTTAATTTGGCACATTTATTACTTGATGCTTGAGCTATGCTTCTCATGCCTATTATTTGCATGTTTTTACCCTCTTGCATCTAATTATTTTGAATTGCCCTTTTTGGTCTTTATTGTTGTCTTACCTACATGTTGTAGCTACCATGTATTTGGGCTATCATCTTTCCTTTGGCATTCTTTATCACTTGGAATTTCCTCCCTTTCGGTCTTAGTTTTCTATATTTCACACTCTTCCTTTTTCTTCTTCCTTAGGCATGGGTACCAAGAAAGGAAAAGAGAAGGCCACTGACAAGACACCGGCACGGAGAGGAACCAAGAGACCTCCAGCTAAGGCGCCTCTATCTACAAGCGTTAGTTGTAGCAACCCGTCCACTTGTACATCTCAGCATGCACCGAGGACGGTGCAATCTTTAAGTGTGGGGAGGTCGATACTAATCTCCATGGGTTAGTTACTCTTCTATCTCAACACCAATGTCTTATTTTCTTTGTTTGTTCATTATTACATTTGCATGTTTAATTGCATAGTTTCTTGATTTTGTGCATATTTTACCACTGCTTGGTTAAAGTAATATTCTCTTTTTCAAGAAATTTTTTAGAGTATTTCACTAATTTAAATTAAAACTTTTTATTAAACTTGTTTGAAGAAATATTATTTTGGAACATGGTTTAGAGCTCGAACACACAAAACTTGTGAGATTTTGAGCCTATTTGATTGGTTGCATTTTATCAACCAATATTTTATTTTTGGTGTGTGTTGTTCTCTCTAAAATTGTGATCTTTGTCTTGCTTGATTCTATATTTCCATTGTTTGATGTATGCATGCACTTATGTGATTGAGGCCTTGTTTCACTAAGCTTACATACCCATATGGCCTTAACCTTTCATTATCCTTTGCAAACCAATTTGAGCCTATTTTACCCCTTTTATTCTTTACTTTAGCACATCATTAACTCTAAGCGGAAAATAATAATGTCCTTAATTTGAATCCTTGGTTAGCTTAAACTAGTGAGAGTGCTCATGAATTAAGTGTGAGGAAAAGTGGGTTTGGAAATGTTTGGTTTAAGAATTAGGTGTTATATATCTTTATGAAAATGTGAAAGAACTGTTTAGGACATGATTCATGCATCCAATAATTTAATCATATGCATTGAGAAAAAAAAAATAAAAGAAGAGAAGAAAAAGAAAAAAAAATAAAATAAAGGAGAAAAAGAAAAGAAAAAGAGCAAATAGTAAAATGGGATAAAATGCCCCAAAGTAAATGGTGAAAGCAATGCATATGTACTGTACTCGAAATTAGGATGCATGAATATGTGGAAAACATGGTTAATGGATAGTTAGATCTGGTATTATGATTACATGGATTGTCTAAAGTTAGATGGAAAGTTTAAGTTAAGTAAGGATTCAGATTTTAGTCCACTTGCCCAAATACAATCCTACCTTGACCCTAACCCCATTACAATCCGTAAAAGACCTCTTGATATGTGTATCTGTGCATTAAATTTTTGTTGATTGTTAGATGAAGAGCAAGCCTTAGAAAGCAAGGTTAGTAGAGAATTGAGAGAGTCGAACCTTAAACACCTGAGCGATTAGAGTGCATACACTTCCAGTGAGGGTTCGATGCTCGATTCTTTGTTCCCGGCTTTCATGAGCTATTTTCTTCTGCAAGTTTACTTGTACTTTATTTTGTGATTTGAATTAGTGAAATCCAATTCATATTTGTTCTTGAAAGATTTATTTACTTTTAACCAAGTAGGTAGAAACATTTTGCATGTAGTTGCATTCATATAGATAGGTTGCATTTCATACAATCTACCATTCCTCTTCACCTTTATAGCTTCTCTTGAGCTTAGCATGAGGACATGCTATTGTTTAAATGTGGGGAGGTTGATAAACCACTATTTTATGGTTTATCTTGTGCTCAATTGAGTGGATTTTATCAATCTTTCATACACTTGTTCATACAAAATGCAAGTTTTATATTCTCCTTCCTGATTTTGTGCTATGATTGAAAACATGCTTCTTTGGCCTTATATTTGATAATATTAATCTTCTCTTATTACCATTTGATGCCTTGATATGTGCGTTAGGTGATTTCAGAGATTACAGGGGAAGAATGACTCAGAGGATGGAAATGAAGCATGCAAAAGTGGAAGGAATACAAGAAATTGAAGGAACTGCAAAGCTGTCAGCTTGACCCTCTCGCACTAAATCGATCATAACTTGAGCTACAGAGATCCAAATGAGGCGGTTCTAGTTGCGTTAGAAAGCTGACGTCTGGAGCTTCGATTTGGTATATAATTTGCTATAGTGGCCATACAGATAGGCGACACGAACGCGTGCTTCACGCGGACACGTCGTAGTGACAAAAATCAGCGTGGCAGATTTCACCTCCAGCGATTTCTGGGCTGCTTCTGGCCGAGTTTTCGGCCCAGAAAATACAGATTAGAGGCTATAAAGCAGGGAAATCCATTCATTCGTGGGAGGACTTGGATATTCACACAATTTTAGGATTTAGATGTAGTCTTAGAGAGAGAGAGGCTCTCTCCTTTCTCTTAGGATTTAGGATTAGGATTTCTCTTATTTTAGGATTGCTTCTACAATCACAGGTTCAAAGTTCCTTTAATTTATTTTTTGCTTTTATTGATTTCAATGCTTTTACTTGTTAATGTTCCTAAATTGGCTTATGAACCTTTTCATGTTAAGATTTGAATATTCTATTTAATATTATTTGAGATATTTCAGACTTATGATTGCTTTCTTTAATTTATGTATCCAAATTATTTTCATTCAAGTAGATTTTCTTCCCTTTTGGCTTTGGTTGAGTAATTAGCAACACTTGAGTTATCAAACTCAGCTGTTGATTGAAATTGAAATTCTTTGCTGATTAATTTGTACTCCAATAACTCTAGTCTTTCCATAGGAGTTGACTAGGACCTGAGGATCAAATTAATTTGTCCACTTGACTTTCCTTTGTTTAGCAAGGGTTAATTAAAAGTGGGAGCAGAATCTAATTCTCTTCACACCTGATAAGAATAACTAGGATAGAACGTCCAGTTCTTATACCTTGTCAAGAGATTTTATTATTATTAATTTATTTTTCCTGTCATTTAAATTATTTGTTCCTTATTTTGAAAAAAAAAACATATCTTTTTACATTTAAATTATTATTTTATTGGGTTTTGTTACTTGTGACAACCAAACTTTTGTAAGAAAGAAATTCTTGTCGGTCTAGAAGCTATACTACCAACGCAAATTTAATTGTGAAATTTCTAGATCGCGCGAGAGTTTCGTTCTTCAATAAGACAGGATCAATGTGACATAAAACCAACATATATAATTTTAGAAATTATATATAATAAACTAATAAAATTTTACAT
>NC_029793.2:105775464-105786931 GCF_000816755.2 Arachis ipaensis | reverse complement strand
AACTTATCAGTAATGTAACATGTTCTTCAATAAAAAGAATAAATAATTATTTCTAAATATATTTGATAACCATAACAAATTATCTTTATTTGATAAAACTAATAAAATGTTAACTCCATTAAAATTATTTGTAGTAAGTGTAGAGAGATTATACAATTTAAATTATAACTCATTTACCACTATTATCTCCAACATTCCACTCATACAACCAATCCTATCTTCGTTGCAAAGGTTACTATCTCACTCAAATCCCTTATCTTTTGTGATTGCCGTCCTGTTTTGGTTACTGGCGCTTTTCTCGAACCTCGCTACACAAACCTTTATCCCCTCTCGCTCAAGACCATTTTCCTTTTTCATTCTCTGATTCCTGTAATTTGAGACCATTACACTTGCGAGGTAGAGAATATTTGTGGCTTGACAGATTTTTCAACAAAAAGTGAATTGTAAAAAGATTTATGTGCCGTTTCTTTAGAAAATTGTTTTACAAGAAGATGAAATGCGCCATTTGAAATAAAATTGATGTTGGTGGCATTAAGAATGACGAAGTTTTTTTCACCGGATTGTTCCATAAGTCTACTTCAAGATGATAAATTTAAAGCTTATTTGTTTACTTCTTAATTTTCTATTTTGATTCAATTTTAAAATTTTTTGAATAGCACTATTGAATATAATACAATTAAAATAACATGTTGAGTTCTTTTCATTTCATTTAAAAGTGCTCTTCTATCTGTTATTAAATTTTTATTGTGAGTATTAAAAAGATACAAAGGTGTTGATTTATCTTATGTGATTTTAGGTATTAGCATCTTTTTAGTAGCATTTCCCTAACTTTTTGGTTCAATTAGGGGTATCTCTATTTATGTTAATAATTAATAATGGCAACTTTACTCAACAAATTGTAGAAAATATAATCTTGAATTTGATAATTTAATAACGGTGATTGTTACAACATTTAGATACCGGTAATTATTAATTAGTTTATTACTGTTACGGATCTAACCCACGGATCCCACAATCCGGGACGACTCCCAAGTTCGGCTACCCGAGTCCGACCCATCGAAACCCTTTGGAAGGCAAAAAACCGGCTCAATAGAGCTCCCAACCAACTTTCGAATTCAAACGTCTCCCTTATCTTAGCCAAATAAGATAAGATAAGATATTCACCATCACCTATAAATAGAGGACCCAGGTTCCTCCAGGTATTCATTCATTCCACACACCATATACCTTTCAGATTCATTCTGACTTGAGCGTCGGAGTGTCTTACCTCCCCCCATTGCTCCATTCAAGAGATCCGGCATCTGCCTCAGCCGGTAAGTTCTCGATCCATCTCTCAACCCGTACCAGAGACATCTCGTACGTTGGCGCCGTCTGTGGGGACTTGCGCCGATTGAGCCAGAATGTGGGACGTACTTGAAGAAACCTCCTTAAGCCAAGATAACTCCCGAACGAGGAACCCGACCCCCGAACAGCAGGAGGTCTCGAACCGTGGAAGGATAGCAAGCACCATCCACCACGCCACCCCAGCACAGAATAAGGAAAACGAACGCGTCGTCGCAAAGCCACGGCACCCCGAAAACACGGGGGACAAAGCGGCACAAATAATCCAAGATCTCTGCCTTCGAGTCCAAGAACTCGAAGGCGGAGTGGCCACCAAGGAAAGGTATAACGCCGAAAACGGAAGCCACGCAACCTCTAGATTAAAATCTCGCCGAGGCAGATCGCCAACTCAACAACACGATGGGAGAGACAATCGCAGCACCTCGCGCGACCCCAGGCGTGAAAAGTCGCCAGAACGGCGACACAGTAAAAGGTACAACCGTAGTGCTTCCCGGGATCTAAGTCATCAACACGACTCAGACGAAGACCGACGACACCGAGAAACCAAGTGCACGAGAAACGACCACACAATAATGGGAGCCACTCCCTTCACGGAGAGGATCTTAAAAGCAAAACTCCCCAAAGGTTTTGATAAACCCACGGACATGAAGTATGACGAAACCAAGGATCCCCAGGAACACCTAACGGCCTTCGAGGCCAGGATGAACCTAAAAGGCGCAGCCGACGCAGTCTGATGCAGAGCTTTTCTGGTAACCCTAGCCGGGCCGGCAATCAAATGGTTCAACGGCCTCCCTAACGGATCCATAATCGGTTTCCATGACATTTTACGAAAGTTCATGGCCCAATTTACAACCTGAATCACTAAAGCTAAACACCCCATCAGCATGCTAGGGGTCACACAAAAACAAGACGAGTCCACATGGAAATACCTCGATCGCTTCAACGATGAATGGCTAACGGTTGACGGGCTCACAGATTCCGTCGCAAGCCTCTGTTTAACCAACGGGCTCATGAACGAAGATTTCCGCAAGCACCTTACCATCAAACCAGTGTGGACCATGCACAAGATCCAAAACGTCACCAGAGATTACATAAATGACGAGGAGGTCAGCCAGGTTGTCGTTGCCAACAAACAGCAACACAGCAACACCCAACACGGCAACCCGACATCCCGCCCTAACTCACCATCCAGAGAAAATCGGAAAGACAATCCCAAACAAACAAACACAAACCGACCACCCAGAATCGGCAAATTCTCTAATTATACACCCCTGACAGCCCCAGTTACTGAGATATACCACCAAATAGCAGATCGAGGTATTATCCCGAAAGCCCGACAACTCAAAGAAAGAACAGGCGGCAACAAAACCATTTATTGGGACTACCACCGAGGTAACGGGCACAGGACACAAGACTGTTTCGACCTTAAAGACGTCCTCGAACAAGCCATAAGAGACGGCAAGCTCCCAGAGTTTGCCAAAATTATCAGAGAACCAAAACGCGCGGAAAGAGACAGGTCGCCAGAAAGAGAAGGACGCAACCCGAGAACACAAAAACAACCCCTAGGGATAGCCCAGAGGACGACCTAACCATAATAGTAAACATTATCACAGGCAAAGACGTATCAGGCAAGTCAAGATCAGCACTAAAAAAGGACCTAAAAGTCCTAGCCGTCAGAGACCAAATCCCAACTACCACTACCGACAACACGGTAACCTTCCTACCCGAGGACTGCCAGCACGACACCTCGGCCGAAGACGCACCTTTCGTCATCTCGGCAAGAATCAGAACAGGACTAGTACGAAGAATACTGGTGGACACTGGCGCAGATTCTAACATCCTCTTCCGAGGAGCCTTTGACAAGCTCGGGCTCCGCAACGATAATCTCCAAACACACCACAACGGCGTCACGGGACTCGGAGACAACTTCCTCAAACCGGACAGTTCCATCACCATCCCCCTCACCATAGGGACAGGTAACCAAAGGAAAATAATTCTATCCGAATTTGTGGTCCTAAAAGACTCCACTACCTACAACATCATCCTCGGAAGAAAAACAATCAACGACTTCTCTGATGCGGGTGGAAACTTGTCTCTCAACAAATCTCCTTCGGCAAGTGTACCGAATTTGTCGTCAAGTAAAAACTCACAATAGAGTGAGGTCGAATCCCACAGGGATTGATTGATCAAGCAACTTTAATTAGGAGAATGTTCTAGTTGAGCGAATCCAGAATTTGGGTTGAGAGTTGCAGAAAATAAAATGGCGGGAATGTAAATAACAGAAAAGTAAATGCTAGAATTAAAGGACTGGAAGTAAATGACTGAAAGTAAATTGCAGAATTGTAAATGGGAATGGGGGATTTGCTCATAAAAGTAAATGGCAGAAATTAAAGAGAATGGGTAAGATCAGAGATAGGGAGTTCATTGGGCTTAGGAGATGTTGCAATTCTCCGGATCAAGTTCATTTTCATCTCTTCCTCAATCAATGTACTCATTGATCTCCTTGGCAATTTTAATTGATTGAATTACAATTTCTCGCAATTCAATCTCTCAAATATTGATTAATAGCCAAATCTTGAGAGGATTATAGTCACATATCCATCCAAACCCAATTTGGTCCAGCATGAGAAAGCACTTCTAGCTTGATCTCTTCATTCCTCTTTCAAGGTTCAGAAGAGATCCAAGTCTGAATAGCTCCTTTTCCAAGATAGCTACCCAATTGGATGAAGATCGAAAGCTTTCAAGTAAAATCAAGATAAAAGAGAGAAAAAGAATAATGAAAACTAGTATTGATCCATCAACTTACAACAGAGCTCCCTAACCCAATGAAAGAGGTTTAGTTGTTCATAGCTCTAGAAAATGAAAACAAAGATGGAGAATACATCATAAAACTAGAAAAATGCAGAGAAGGTAAAATACAAAGAGTAGTTCTCTTTTCCAACTTTCAGGACCCCCTAAACATTTCAAAGCTACTCCTATATATCCTACTTTTCTCAGCTTCTAGTTGGCTCTTCAAGTCTTGGGCCTTTGGATCTTGAGTTTGAAGCAGTTCTCTTCTTCATTTGGGCTTGGCTTTACTTGCAGAGAAAAAGTGTGAAGTGGGTAGAGACTTTAGCTCAGGACGTTAGGGGTGTTAACGTTTAGTGAAAATATGAGTTCGAGAACGTTAATGACAATCAACTTTCTCACTAACTTTCCTAAGTAAAACCCACGTTAATTTCAATGTTAGTGGCACAAACGTTGCCACTAACGTTGTCTCTAAGTCCTTCTTTTTACTGGCTTTCAGACCTTTATTATGTCCTAAAATACTCACTTTGCTTACATCCCATGAGACTTTTATTCATTGATCCCTTTATTGTCATTTCAGAGCTTATTGGTGTTCTTAGGCTAAGTACTCTGTAAGGGGGCAACTTTTTAAGATAAGCTTTCAGCCAACACTCCCGAACCAGTTGGTTCAAGGTGTTAGGTGTTGAGACACCCCTAAGGACTTACTCCCTCAAGTCTCTCCCCCATACATACACACTACAGGCATCTGGTTCATTTATTTTCCTTCTTGAGACCTTGGTGTCCAGCACCTCTTTGGGTTAGTAAGTGCTCTGTAGTGAGGGTTACTCTTGATAATGGACTTTCAGCTGATAATCCCGAGTTAGTTAACCCAAGTTACCAAGTGATAAGGCACCCCTAAGAGCTTATTCATCCAAGTAGATCCCTCACACAGGAACACCACAGACACATATCTTAAGATCAAAACCATTGGTGCCTAGCCTTATTGCTTACTCTTTTTCTTTTGTTTTTCCACTTTCATTATTCTTTTCTCTTTCTCTTATTAGGATCTTGTCATATACTTAGTCTCATGAGTATATTCAAAGCAAAGTATTCAGACCAGATAGTTGTCATCCCACCTTATGGTTGAACCAACTTAGCTAACTTATGATCATACCACAAACTCATGAATGTACTCCATAATATGAACTCCACTCTGGTCTTTTGAAACATAAACATTCTCTCTTCATTTGATTCAAAAGGAACAAGCATACAAGTAAGTAAAGCAAGGATGCAGTGACATAAAGGCTAGCACGCATACACCTATTCAGAAAGAAAGCTTAAAAGACAGAATTTAAAAAGATTCAAACTAACATGGAAGCATGTTCTATTTCATACAAGATCTTCCTTATTTAAAGCATAGAAAACAATGGACTAAAAAAGAACTCCACCACCTTTCATTCATGTGGATGCCCCTGCTCCCCTCCTTGCTTGTCCTCATTGTGTCTCTCTTGAGTGCTCGTACTTCCACTTCCCTTGCCTTTTCCAAGCAGTTTCTTCCAGAAGCTAGTATCTTCCATCTTCTTCTTTAGTGCTTCTTTCTGCTGTTTCACCTTCCCTTCTTCTTGCTCTATCAATTCTCTTTGGACCTCATCATATGTGGGAATAGCATAGTGGAGATGATGTAAATGATTAGACATGTAATTCAACTTGGCTTGAGTGTTTACATAGAACTCCTCCCTATGTAGTTGCCTTCCTTCATTGAGTACACTGAACTCATTGAAAGTTTTCATTTAGGCTATTTGCCGCTGGTTGAGCTCTTGCAAGTGCTTCTCTTGAAGCTCTTGCCTCTCATTTACTTGGTTGATGGCTTGAGTGAGCTGGGAGTAGTGTTCCTGCTGCTGCTCCATTTGTTGTTTTTGCCATGCTTCCTGTTGGCTCAGCCAGTTGGATTGAAGGTTCAGTATTTACCCTTGTCCTTCCATATGTCTCATCCCCAAATCCTCAATGGCTCTTAGAAGGTGACTCATGTTCAAGTTGGCTGGATCAGAATACTCTCCTTGTTGATATTCTCCCTGATGAGGTTCCTCTTGGTGAACTCCTTCTTTTGCTTTTGGTTTCCCTATTTGTGGCCTTCTTTGTTGCTGAGCAGGTGTAGTATAAACCAATCGCTCAAGTGTAACTGGCCTCCCTGGGTTCACCCAGTCTGGATTGCTATCCTCAAATACTACCTTGGCCTTGTTGCACAAGCGGAGAATTGTGCTGGGGTACCAAAGCCTGGCACCTGAATCAACCTTCTCAGCCGAATCTTGAATCCCCTCGAAGATGAGCTAATTCACATTGATTTCCCCACCCTGTATTAAGCAATGCACCATAGTAGCTCGATTGATATTTACCTCTGAATTATTTGCAGCTGGTAGAATGGACCTCCTTACGAGTTCAAACCACCCCTTGGCTTCAGGGCTCAGGTCTTCCCTCTTAATGAACTTGGGTCTCCCATCTGTGTACCTCTCCCAGTCAGCTGCTATAACACAGATGTCTGACACTATCTCTGAGAGCTCATCATTATCAGGGCTTCTACTTATCTTTGCCTGATAATTGGCCTCATCAAAATGAGGTGATTTCAGGTGAAGAGCTCTTGTTATGGCATTTGGGCTGAAGTCCACCTCCTTTCCTCTCACGTAACTTTTGAAAGTTGGGGCCTTGGTCTTATCTTCTCTTACTACATTTGCATAAAATTCTTTAATGAGGTTTCCATTGATCTTCCCCTCTGGACTTGTGAGCAATTGCCACCCCCTCTGTTCGATTTTCTCCAGAATCTGTGGTGACTCATTTGCATTGATTTGGAAGATTAACTCTGGCAATATCTTTCTGGCCCTTATCCGTTCGAATTCACGTTCATGAAAGGTAGTTTTGAATCTCTTCTCATCGAAAGGAACACTCTCCATGGGTTCCTTCCTCTTTTGCCTCTTTGAGCTTGATGATGCCATGAATTTAATTGCTGTTTTGAGGGGGGTTGGAGGATACAGATAGATGAGGAATAGGTTGGCTAGGACAGAGTGTGATGAAGGGGGTTGAGCAAGCCGAAAGTATGAAGTGTGGAGAGTGGGAATTTGAGTGTGAGGAATGAGCACGCACTAAGGTTCACTTATATAGGGAGATCATGAGTGGATGGAAGGTGTGGATTGCAAGGATTGTTGCTTGATGGACAGTTGGGGTTGTGTATGAAGGAAGGACAAGGATTATCACTTAATGAGAGTGATTGGTTCGGTCTTCAAGGGTCTTCCTTCTCCAATGTTGCATGGGAATGTTTCCCCATGCGTTCCCTCTTGAGACATGTGTGTAGTGCTCTTCATTAAGTGGCGGAATCTCCCCCCATTTAATTGTCCAATCAATCCCCTTCAATGATCTTTTCCTTTTTTTCCTATAAAGATTTAAAATAAGGAAATTAATATCATAAAAAATCAAACTCTACGGCTAGAATAATAAAGAGAAGTAAAAGAGTTTGTTTATTTATGAACTTCAACTAACTAACTACTTGTGTATCCTTATAGGTAGATTGATGGCACCATGGGGTGACACCAAACTTAGTTTGGAGCACTGTGATGAAAAGTTTTGTTCAAAGCTCCAAGAGTTCTGCTTTGAACACCAAACTTGTTCTTCACTATATACTGCATGATAAAGATTTCACCAAGTGTTTGTCAAGTTTGGGTTGAAATTCATAAACATTGATTTATTCACTATTTTCTAAAAACATATAAAACATGGGTTGCCTCCTATGAAGCGCTTCTTTTGTGTCACTAGCTTGACGTTTTTCCCTCATCAGGGTGGTTGGTAGTGCTTAAAGTCCTCCCCTCTTGCTGTGGACTTATATCCATTGGTTGGATCAATGATTTCTACATGTTCCAGGGAGAGAACTCTGTTGATAGTGAAGACCTTAGGTAACTGAGATGGTACAGTGGGGAGATTAGGGAGAATATCTGGGAAGTAAGCTGAGATAACTCTATCCCCTGGAGAGAAGTCTTCCGTAGGGATCTTCTTGTTCCTCCACCTCCTTGGTACCTTCTTCTTTGTTTCTTTTGAGGTTGTCTTACCCTCGGTGACCTCTTTTTCTAAAGGAGTTGTGATGCTGTCTTCACCTGCCTCTAGAGGTTTAGGTTCCTCCAACTTTTTCTTGAGCTGTGGCAATTGCTGTTTTCCTTATTTATCAATTAAGGGGTCTCAGAATGAGCTGGCTATGCTTCAGTGCTTGTCTCCTCTTTCAGTGTCTCATTATCATCTGTGCTTAGTTCCTTGTCCTCTTGATCTGTTTCTTGTGAGAGTTTGAAAATATTGAAGCTGAGTCGTTCATCATGGATTCTCAATATTAGCTCCCCTTTCTCTACATCGATAAGTGCTCTGGCTGTAGCTATGAATGGTCTTCCCAATATGATTGGGTGAGTGTGACTTTCTTCCATGTCCAGGATGACAAAGTCTGTTGGGAGAAAGTATTTCCCAACCTTTAGCAACACATTTTCCACCACTCCTATTGCTTGCTTTTGAGTTTTGTCAGCCAGTCTGATGATTATATCTGTGGGCATTATCTCATTGATCTGCAGCCTCTTCACCAGGGATAGTGGCAGTAAGTTGATGCTGGCCCCCAAATCACATAGTGCTCTATCGAACATAGTTTCACCTATGGCACAAGGGATGTGAAAGCTCCCTGGGTCTCTTCTTTTTGTAGGCAACTCAGGTTGAATAAGGGCACTACATTCCTTGTTCATCACTATAATCTGGTCTCCTTTGAGTGAGCTTTTCCTGGGAAGAAGTTCCTTCATATACTTGATGAATGCAGGCATTTGTTGAATTTCCTTGATGAATGGTATGTTTACATGCAGAGATGCAAATAAGTCTAGGAACCTTGAGTATATTCTCTTTCCCACATCACCATTGAGCAGTTGAGGGAAAGGTGCATAGAGCTTCAGCAGCTCTTGTTGTGAGATTTCTGGGTCTTGGTGATCTCTATCCTCCTCCTTTGTTAAGTTGTCTTCAGGTTGTTCGAAAAGTTTGCCTTGCTTGTCTTCAGTCTCTTGATCACTTGTAGCGACCATTTTGCAATCTTCCCATCTTACTTTCTTTGCTTCTCCTTTGGGGTTTTTCTCCGTGTCACTTGGGAAGCTATCAGTAGGTTTGGGAATCTTCTCAGCTAAATATCTCACCTGGAATTCCAGCTTCCTAATGGTCTCTCCCTGGTTCTTAATATTGGCTCGTACCTCCTCTTTGAACACCTTATTTTCTTGAATCTCTTGGCATATTCCTTCAAGTAAGGTTTCAATCTTAGAGAGCTTGTCATCAATTGATGGGTGATTCGGAGCAGATGTGCTGTTTTGGTTTTGATAAGCGTGTGGAGAAGTGTTGTTGTGGGGGTGTTGAGATGTCCTCTGTGTGAATTGCTGGTGAGCTGCGTTGTTGTTGGAGTTGTAACGTCTCTGGTCTTGGTTTTGATCTTGCTGACTTCCCCACCCAAAGTTTGGGTGGTTTCTCCATCCAGGGTTGTAGTTCTTGGAGTATGGATCATAGTTTTGCCTTGGTGAATTCCCAATGTAGTTGGCTTGCTCCTGTCTACCCTCTGCTTCTTCATTCACTCCTTCTTGGGTTGTTGATGAAGTTGAGATTGCTGCTACTTGGTTCCTCTCCATCTTCTTGGTGAGGTCAGCCAGCTGCTGGGTAATGAGCTTGTTTTGGGCCAACAGAGCATCTACATTGTTTAGCTCCATTACTCCTCTTGTGTTATCTCTTTCGGAAGCATAGAAGTAGTCGTTCTCTGCTACTGTTTCAATGACATCTATAGCCTCCTCAATGGTTTTCTTCTTGTTCAAGGATCCTCCGGATGAATGGTCTATGGCCTTATTTGACTCATAAGAGAGCCCTTCATTGAAATTGTGCAGCTGCACCCATTCGTTGAACATGTCAGGTGGACACCTCCTTGTGAGGTCCTTAAATCTCTCCCATGCTTCATACAAAGTCTCACCATCTTGTTGTCTGAAAGTTTGGACCTCAGCTCTCAGCCTATTGATTCTTTGAGGAGGGTAAAATCTTGCTAAGAATTTGTTCACCACGTCTTCCCAAGTTGTCAAGCTTTTCCTTGGGAAAGATTCCAGCCACTTGGCTGCCTTGTCCCTGAGTGAGAATGGAAATAAGAGCAGTCTATAGGCGTCAGGATGAACATCATTAGACTTCACTGTGTCACATATTCTTAGGAAGGTGGTTAAATGTTGATTGGGGTCTTCTTGAACACCTCCTCCAAACGAACAGTTGTTCTGAACAAGGGTGATGAGCTGTGGTTTAAGTTCAAAGTTGATGGCATGGATTGCTGGCTTTTGGATGCTACTTCCACAATTGCCTGGGTTTGGATTGATGTAAGAGCCCAAAACTCTTCTATCCTCCCCAGCATGATTTACTCTACCTCCTCCCCCATGGTTGTGATCCTCTTCTTCATGATGGTTTTCCATGTTGTCTTCCATGTTTAGTTCAAAGAATTCCTCCTCTTCCTCAGCACCAACCACTTTCTTTCCTCTTGCCTCCCTCCTTAATCTAAGGAAGGTCCTCTCAGGTTCAGAATCGAAGAAAGTTGAAGCCCCGCTTCTTCTCCCTGTCATACAACCAACAAGTGCAAGCAAAAAAAGATAGGTGCAGAAAGTATTTTTGTCAGAATTACTGTTAGTTGTGGGTGATGTAATATATCAAACAGTTAGTGGGTTAGCAAACAGAATTGAAAAAAAAAAGAAAAACAAAAGAGTAGAAGGAGAAGGGAAGAAGTTTAAGTAAAACAGAAAGTAAATCACTCAAACAGAAAATGAAATCCACAAAGTAAAAATGCTCAATCTAGTGATCTTCCAATTTAATCATTGTTGATGCACAATCAATCCCTGGCAACGGCACCATAAACTTGATGCGGGTGGAAACTTGTCTCTCAACAAATCTCCTTCGACAAGTGTACCGAATTTGTCGTCAAGTAAAAACTCACAATAGAGTGAGGTCGAATCCCACAGGGATTGATTGATCAAGCAACTTTAATTAGAAGAATGTTCTAGTTGAGCGAATCCAGAATTTGGGTTGAGAGTTGCAGAAAATAAAATGGCGGGAATGTAAATAACAGAAAAGTAAATGCTAGAATTAAAGGACTGGAAGTAAATGACTGAAAGTAAATTGCAGAATTGTAAATGGGAATGGGGGATTTGCTCATAAAAGTAAATGGCAGAAATTAAAGAGAATGGGTAAGATCAGAGATAGGGAGGTCATTGGGCTTAGGAGATGTTGCAATTCTCCGGATCAAGTTCATTTTCATCTCTTCCTCAATCAATGCACTCATTGATCTCCTTGG
>NC_029793.2:105756750-105775240 GCF_000816755.2 Arachis ipaensis | reverse complement strand
TGATCAATAGCCAATTCCTTGGTCAATTGCTCATGAGAAGAGATGAAGTATGGTCACTGATTATACCACATGCATTTCCCAAACCAGATATTGAGAGGATTATAGTCACATATCCATCCAAACCCAATTTGGTCCAGCATGAGAAAGCACTTCTAGCTTGATCTCTTCATTCCTCTTTCAAGGTTCAGAAGAGATCCAAGTCTGAATAGCTCCTTTTCCAAGATAGCTACCCAATTGGATGAAGATCGAAAGCTTTCAAGTAAAATCAAGATAAAAGAGAGAAGAAGAATAATGAAAACTAGTATTGATCCATCAACTTACAACAGAGCTCCCTAACCCAATGAAAGGGGTTTAGTTGTTCATAGCTCTAGAAAATGAAAACAAAGATGGAGAATACATCATAAAACTAGAAAAATGCAGAGAAGGTAAAATACAAAGAGTAGTTCTCTTTTCCAACTTTCAGAACCCCCTAAACATTTCAAAGCTACTCCTATATATCCTACTTTTCTCAGCTTCTAGTTGGCTCTTCAAGTCTTGGGCCTTTGGATCTTGAGTTTGAAGCAGTTCTCTTCTTCATTTGGGCTTGGCTTTACTTGTAGAGAGAAAGTGTTAAGTGGGCAGAGACTTTAGCTCAGGACGTTAGGGGTGTTAATGTTTAGTGAAAATATGAGTTCGAGAACGTTAGTGACAATCAACTTTCTCACTAACGTTCCTAAGTAAAAGCCACATTAACTTCAACGTTAGTGGCACAAACGTTGCCACTAACATTGCCTCTAAGTCCTTCACACACGTTATTGGGACTTAACATTCCCAATAACTTTGAAAAGTCCCCTTTGTTCCCACGTTAGAGCCCACGTTAACTTAGTTAACGTGGCTCTTTAACGTGGGCTTGCCATCCTTCGAGAACGTTAGTGACACTCAACATTGTCACTAACGTTCCAAGGTGCCCCTATGTCTCACGTTAGAGTCCACGTTAACTAGGTTAACGTGGCTTCTAACGTGGCCATGCTTAGCCATCCCCAACATTAGTGACAATGTTGGGTGTCACTAACGTTGTCGACCACTCTTTCTTCTTACGTTAGCTCCCACGTTAACCAAGTTAACGTGGTATGTTTCTCCTTAGGCCAACGTTAGTGACAATGTTGAATATCACTAAAGTTGGCGTTTCTTCCCCCTTTAACGTTAGAGGCCACGTTAACTAAGTTAACATGGACTCTAACGTGGCCACTTATGAGCATTTGCCAACGTTAGTGACAATGTTAAGTGTCACTAACGTTGGCTCAACTTCCCCTTTCCACGTTAGAGTTCACGTTAACTTAGTTAACGTGACTCTTAACGTGGTCAATGATAGCTTCGAGAGCGTTATTGGCAATCACTTTTCTCATTAACTTTGCAAGTTACCTCCCATTCCTTGCTTTCTTTGGTCCTGAAATCAAGCAATAGAGTACATCAAAGTTCTAGTCCAAGTCACGGGCAATGCAGCATACAATTTGTCACTAAACTCATGCAAAATCCTCATGAAATAATGTAAAATGCACAATGTATGCTTGAATCAATGTGTAAGTGAATATCTACCCAAAACTAGCTTATTTTCTAAGGGAATGCATGAAACTAACCTAAAAACAGTAAAGAAAAGGTCAGTGAAACTGGCCAAGATGCCTTGGCATCATAACACCAAACTTAAAGCTTGCTTGTCACTAAGCAAGTACTGGAACAAGAGAATGATGAATGGAATGCCAAGAGAAATGAGTCATTCTTGTGGAAGTCATATCACTGATTTTATGGTGGTTTCATGCATAGAAACTTAGGTTCATTCCTTTACTGGCTTTTAGACCTTTATCATGTCCTAAAACACTCACTTTGCTTACATCCCATGAGACTTTTATTCATTGATCCCTTTATTGTCATTTCAGAGCTTATTGGTGTTCTTAGGCTAAGTGCTCTATAAGGGGGCAACTTTTTAAGATAAGCTTTCAGCCAACACTCCCGAACCAGTTGGTTCAAGGTGTTAAGTGTTGAGACACCCCTAAGGACTTACTCCCTCAAGTCTCTCCCCCATACATACACACTACAGGCATTTGGTTCATTTATTTTCCTTCTTGAGACCTTGGTGTCCAACACCTCTTTGGGTTACTAAGTGCTCTGTAGTGAGGGGTTACTCTTGATAATGGACTTTCAGCTAATAATCCCGAGTTAGTTAACCCAAGTTACCAAGTGATAAGGCACCCCTAAGAGCTTATTCATCCAAGTAGATCTCTCACACAGGAACACCACAAACACATATCTTAAGATCAAAATCATTGGTGCCTAGCCTTATTGCTTACTCTTTTTCTTTTGTTTTTCCACTTTCATTATTCTTTTCTCTTTCTCTTATTAGGATCTTGTCATATACTTAGTCTCATGAGTATATTCAAAGCAAAGTATTCAGGCCAGATAGTTGTCATCCCACCTTATGGTTGAACCAACTTAGCTAACTTATGATCATACCACAAACTCATGAATGTACTCCATAGTATGAACTCCACTCTGGTCTTTTGAAACATAAACATTCTCTCTTCATTTGATTCAAAAGGAACAAGCATACAAGTAAGTAAAGTAAGGATGCAGTGACATAAAGGCTAGCACGCATACACCTATTCAGAAAGAAAGCTTAAAAGACAGAATTTAAAAAGATTCAAACTAACATGGAAGCATGTTCTATTTCATACAAGATCTTCCTTATTTAAAGCATAGAAAACAATGGACTAAAAAGAACTCCACCACCTTTCATTCATGTGGATGCCCCTGCTCCCCTCCTTGCTTGTCCTCATTGTGTCTCTCTTGAGTGCTCGTACTTCCACTTCCCTTGCCTTTTCCAAGCAGCTTCTTCCAGAAGTTAGTATCTTCCATCTTCTTCTTTAGTGCTTCTTTCTGCTGTTTCACCTTCCCTTCTTCTTGCTCTACCAATTCTTTTTGGACCTCATCATATGTGAAAATAGCATAGTGGAGATGATGCAAATGATTAGATATGTAATTCAACTTGGCTTGAGTGTTTACATAGAACTCCTCCCTATGTAGTTGCCTTCCTTCATTGAGTACACTGAACTCATTGAAAGTTTTCATTTGGGTTATTTGCCGCTGGTTGAGCTCTTGCAAGTGCTTCTCTTGAAGCTCTTGCCTCTCATTTACTTGGTTGATGGCTTGAGTGAGTTGGGAGTAGTGTTCCTGCTGCTGCTCCATTTGTTGTTTTTCCCATGCTTCCTGTTGGCTCAGCCAGTTGGATTGAAGGTTCAGTATTGGCTCTTGTCCTTCCATATGTCTCATCCCCAAATCCTCAATGGCTCTTAGAAGGTGACTCATGTTCAAGTTGGCTGGATCAGAATACTCTCCTTGTTGATATTCTCCCTGATGAGGTTCCTCTTGGTGAACTCCTTCTTTTGCTTTTGGTTTCCCTATTTGTGGCCTTCTTTGTTGCTGAGCAGGTGTAGTATAAACCAATCACTCAAGTGTAACTGGCCTCCCTGGGTTCACCCAGTCTGGATTGCTGTCCTCAAATACTACCTTGGCCTTGTTGCACAAGCGGAGAATGGTGCTGGGGTACCAAAGCCTGGCACCTGAATCAACCTTCTCAGCCGAATCTTGAATCCCCTCGGCAATGAGCTCATTCACATTGATTTCCCCACCCTGTATTAAGCAATGCACCATAGTAGCTCGATTGATGTTTACCTCTGAATTATTTGCAGCTGGTAGAATGGACCTCCTTACGAGTTCAAACCACCCCTTGGCTTCAGGGCTCAGGTCTCCCCTCTTAATGAACTTGGGTCTCCCATCTGTGTACCTCTCCCAGTCAGCTGCTATAACACAGATGTCTGACACTATCTCTGAGAGCTCATCATTATCAGGGCTTCTACTTATCCTTGCCTAATTACTGGCTTCATCAAAATGAGATGATTTCAGGTGAAGAGCTCTTGTTATGGCATTTGGGCTGAAGTCCACCTCCTTTCCTCTCACGTAACTTTTGAAAGTTGGGGCCTTGGTCTTATCTTCTCTTACTACATTTGCATAAAATTCTTTGATGAGGTTTCCATTGATCTTCCCCTCTGGACTTGTGAGCAATTGCCACCCCCTCTGTTTGATTTTCTCCAGAATCTGTGGTGACTCATTTGCATTGATTTGGAAGATTAACTCTGGCAATATCTTTCTGGCCCTTATCCGTTCGAATTCACGTTCATGAAAGGCAGTTTTGAATCTCTTCTCATCGAAAGGAACACTCTCCATGGGTTCCTTCCTCTTTTGCCTCTTTGAGCTTGATGATGCCATGAATTTAATTGCTGTTTTGAGGGGGGTTGGAGGATACGAATAGATGAGGAATAGGTTGGCTAGGACAGAGTGTGATGAAGGGGGTTGAGCAAGCCGAAAGTATGAAGTGTGGAGAGTGGGAATTTGAGTGTGAGGAATAAGCACGCACTAAGGTTCACTTATATAGTGAGATCATGAGTGGATGGAAGGTGTGGATTGCAAGGATTGTTGCTTGATGGACTGGTCGGGTTGTGTGGATTGCAAGGATTGTTGCTTCATGGACGCATACTCCGGCTATAATCAAATACCTATGCACCAACCCGATGAGGAAAAAACGGCATTCATTACCCCCGACGGGACGTACTGCTACACGGTCATGCCCTTCGGCCTGAAGAACGCCGGAGCCACCTACCAAAGGCTCGTCAACATGCTGCATTAAAGTGAAAATATTGTGGGCAATTTCTGAGCTGATTTTTGGCCCAGTTTCGAGCCCAGTCTACAGATTAGAGGTTGGGAGTGAAGGAGGATGGATCATTCATACACACATTAGTTTGAGATAGATGTAGAATTCTAGAGAGAGAGGCTCTCTCCTCTCTCTAGGTTTTAGAGTTTCTTCTTTTATTTTCAATTTCATCTAGGTTTAGGTTCCACTTCTTATCTTGATTGAAGTTCCTCTTTTAATTTCTTGTTATTACCTCTTTGCTTTCTTAGTTTTATATGTTGTTTCCTTTACCTTGTTGCTTTATTGTTCATGATTCCTTGTTGATTCCAATTTCATTTTAATGCACTTTGAGGTATTTTATGTTTAATATCGCTTTCTTTAATTTGTTGTTATTGTTTTCTTGCAATTATTTGTCTTAATTGTTTGATAAAATGCTTGGTTGGATTTTAAAACAGATTTTTGTGTTCTTGGCTTGGGTTGGTGATTTGGAGACTCTTGAATTATCAAAATCTCTTGTTGATTGGTAATTGAAGATTGCCGGTTAGCTTGAACTTTACTAAATCTAGTCTTTCACTATGAGTTGACTAGGACTTGTAAACTCAACTTGATTGTATGCACTTGACTTTCCTTTATTGGTTAGAGATTAACTAAGTGAAGACAGTTTACATTTGCCATCACAATTAAAGATGATAATGAGGATATGAACTTCAATTCTTACCTCTTGCTAAGACATTTCTTAGTCGTTAATTTATTTTCTTATTATTTACATTCCTTGTTCATCATTCAAAACTCCAAAAATACTTTCCCACAACCAATAATAAGTACACTTCCCTGCAATTCGTTTGAGAGATGACCGAAGGTTTAAATACTTCGGTTAATTTTATTGGTTTGCATTGTGACAAACAAATTAAACGTTGACAGAGGATTGTCTGTCAGTTTAGAACTATACTTGCAACGAGATTTATTTTGTGAAAATTCCTAATCGACATTTATCCGCTCGTCAAAAAACACAAAGAAGATCACGTTAGTTCCCATTTGCGAAATGGGAAAAAGTAAGGGGTGAGAATCTAAGATTCCCAATAGGATACTACACGAAAAACCTAAAGAGTTTTGCAGCCTAAGTCTAAGAATTCCCACAGTTATGTAGGTAAGTCACGCAAAAAAGTACAAGCACAAGTATATAGTAGAAAAATAAACAACTACAGAATATAGGAAACATAGATAAATCACAATTACAGAGAAATGCAGTAACTAAGTATGATGCATGTCTGGTCCTATGCAGGCAATGAGCTCATGTGTCAGTTGACTACCCACAACCCGACTTTACCCGGGACTAAGCCCGAATATGATTTTCTCAACTATGTACATTATGCATATGATGAGTGGATATTTTATACGCTTTTTGGCATCATTTTCATATAGTTTTCATTATGTTTTGTTTAAGTTTTATTAAGTTTTCATAAGTTTTAGTGCAAAATTAACATTTTTGAATTCTACTTTAAGTTTGTGTGTTTTATGTTGATTTCAGGTATTTTTTGGCTGAAATTGAGGAGCTTGAACAGAAGTCTGATTCAGAAGCAGAGAAAGGACTGTAGATGCTGTCAGGATCTGACCTTTGTGCACTCAAAGGAGATTCTTTGGAGCTATAGAAGTCCTAATGGAACACTCTCAACGACTATAGAAATCTAACATCCAGGGCTTTCTGGAAATATATAATAGTCCATGGTTTGTTTCGGAAATAAAGACCCAAAACTGCGTTCAACGTGAGCCACCAGCCCATTCTTGGCGTCCAGCGCCCAAAGGAGAGCAACTGGAGTTCAAAGCCCAAAAGAGGGTCCCTAGCCAGCGTTCAACGCCCCTAAGGGACACTAGCACGTGGGAGACACTCAAGCTCAGCCCAAACACTCACCAAGTGGGCCCCAGAAGTGGATTTTCGATCTTATGCATTCTCGTTCTTCATCTCATGAATTGAGGGTGACAATCACCCATGTTCTACTTGGGTTTCGTGCGATTCCTGACCTGGATAGCGTTGAACGAAAGCTAGAGTTTGCATTGCAAATTCGTATAGAGCATCTGAGCAACTTTGGATATGTGACATATAATCCCGTTGTCTTTGGGTGCGTGAGGTTTCTATGGCGCTAAGGCTAGAGTCAGAGAAGCAACCCTCTCTGATCCGGAAGATCTGCCTTGTCTGTGGCACCTTGAGTAGGATCGCGAAGGGGAGTGGCTTGCTTAGAGCTTCATCTTCTTCTACAATGAGAAACCTAGAGGTGTCTTGATGAGAGGACATGAGTCATCTCAATGTGGTAGATTGTTGCTGTAGCGGAGGTTAACTTGATGAGAAGACATGAGTTAATCACTTACAGCTGCCATTGAATAAATCAGAAAGCCATTGAGATAGACAGTAAGAAAAGTTAATCCAGAAAGACAAAACATCTCCGAAGCCTTAGTTGTTCGTCCATCACTGTTTTCACAAATCAATCCAGTATTTCTATCTTTATTTGTTTTATGCGTTTTTCGTGACAAACTTTATTTTCTATCCGCCTAACTAAGATCTACAAGGTCTCCACTACTTGCTCAAAACAAAAATCCTCGTGGGATCGACCCTGACTCACCTCAGGTATTACTTGGACGATCTAGCATACTTGGCAGTCTATCTGTGCGAATTCTGCGGAGCCAGTTTTGTGCACCAAGTTTTTGGCGCCGTTGTCGGGGATTGTTCGGATTTGACAAACTACCGGATTATCATGTTGCTTAGATTAGGTACTTTTTACTTTTGTTTTGAATCTTTCATTTTCTTTTCAAAAAAATTTCAAAACCTTTTCTATTTTGGCTATGTTTTTTCTTTTGATTTTCTTACTTTGAGTCTTACCTATTTTTTGTTTTCTTTTTCAAAAATTTTTCAAAATCTTTTTTTTCTTTAGTAATATTTGTTTGAGTCTTTTGTTCTTGTTCTTGTTAAAGTTTCGAATTTTCTTAGTATCCTTTAAAAAAAAATAAAAAATAGTGTCTTCTGTTTGAGTCTAGTGTCAATTGTTAAGTTTGGTGTTCTTTGTGTGTTCTTTGTTTCCTTTGAATTTTCGAATTGTTCTTGTATTTTTTCTTGGTATTCAAGTTGTTCTTACTTATTTTCTTGTTTTGATCTTAAAAGTTTTAAGTTTGGTGTCTTTTGGTGTTTTTCTTTTTTAGTTTTCAAAAATTTAGAGTCTTAGATCTAAAAATTTTAAGTTTGGTGTCTTTTGGTTGTTTTTCTCTTTATTCATTAATTCAAAAAATAAAAAATATCTTTTCTATCTATATTTCAAATTTATTTTCAAAAATTTCAAACAAAATTTCAAATTTTAATTTCAAAATCATTATCTTTTTTTTATCTTGATTTCAAAAATCAAATTTTAAATCTTATCTTTTTATATCTTATCATATCTTTCTTTTAATTTGATTCTTTCTTATCTTATCTTTCTTTTAAATTTTAAAATTCAAAACTTTTTCAAATTTTTATCTTATCATTTGTTATCTTTCATTAAATTTCAAATAATTATCTTATCTTATCTTAAATTTGAATTTCAAAATCAAATCTTTACAAAAAAATCAAATATTTTTCAAATCTTTATCTTATCTTGTTTCCAATTCAAAATTTAAAATTCAAAATTTTAAAAATTCAAAAATTAAAATCCAAATTTTAAAATTCAAAATTTTAAAAATCAAAATTTAAAAAATTCAAAATCTTTTAAAATCTTATCTTATCTTGTTTGACTTATTCTTTCAAATTTTAATTTTCAAGATCTTTCTTTGACTTTCTTTTTTAAGATTTTCAAAATCAAATATTTTTATTTTTGTTTTCAAATCTTATTAGTTAATTGGTTACTTGTTTTATCTTATTTTAATTTTAAAAGTTGGTGTATCTTTAATTCTCTTTTTCTCTTTCATCTTTTTCAAAACTTCCTAACTACTTCTTCTTTCTTCTTTTTCAAAATTCTTATCTCTCCTTCCCTCTCTATTTTTGAAAATCAACATTTAAATTCCAAATCTTTTTAGTTAATTAGTTGTCTTAGCTTTAATTGTCTTTAATTCTTCTTTATTTTCTTTTTTTTGAATTATATGAATAAAATAAAAAAAATAAAAAATATTTTAATTTTTAAAACCTCTTTCTTCTTAATTTTCGAAGTTTTCCTATCCCCTCTATTTCGAATTCTGTCGCACATCTCTACCTCCATTCTTCTTATCTTCTCTAGATATCTCACTCGAAATTTCCTATACTCTGACATAGAGACTCCCATTTTTCTTTGCTTCTTTTCTATGTATGCAGGAACAAGAAGAGTTCACTATGGACTCAAATGGAGGTGAACAGTTCAGAAGAACTTTAGGGTCCTATACGGCCCCCACTCCTGACTTTTATAGAAGGAATATTAGCAGACCTCCTATTGATCCAGATGACTTTGGGGTCAACTTCAGCCTGATCATGCTGATACAGCAACATTGCCAATTTCCTGGACTTTCACAGGAAGATCCAAACAAATTCCTCTCTAACTTCCTGCAGTTCTGTGATACTGTAGAGACCAATGAAATAGAGCCTAAAGTCTGCAAGTGAATACTCTTTCCATTTGCTCTGAATGATCAAGCAAAGCTATGGTGGATTTATGTGCCCAGAGGAAGTGTGAACACTTGGGATAAGGCTTTTAGCAAATTCCTGAACAGGTTCTCCTCCTCGCAGAGATGGTTTGAGCTAATGACAGACATTCAGACCTTCAGGCAGAAAGAGGGCGAATCCCTCTACGATACTTGGGAAAGGTACAAGTGGATGATCAGGAAATGTCCCCCTGCCATGTTCGCATGTTAGAGCAGGATAAAGATCTTCTATGAAGGTCTCTCTAGGATGACCAAGAGATTTTTGGATCACTCGACAAATGACTCTCTACACCCTTGAAAAATGACATTCAAAGAGGCAGATGAGCTCATTGAGAGGGTTGTCAATAACCAGTGCTTATACTCATCTGAGGAGACTATAGCTGCAAAGATTGCTGGGAATAAACTTATGTTGGAACAAATATACAGTAGTATGCAGAATCAAGTTTCTGAGGTTCATAGTGATCCTCCAGATGCTCATTGTGATATGAGTGCTAACCTTCCTCAAGGTGATATCCATAACTGTAGCATAGCTGAAGTTGAACTCCCAGAAGGGAGCAACACTGGTGTTGAATGCCAAGAAAGTATCACCAAGGGCATTCAACGCCCAGAGAGGGGGTAACGGAAATCAATTCAGGAGATACATCCCTCAAGCATCTAGACACCCCAGAGAAATACATGAGCATTGATATCATCAATTCCCTAGTAGAAGAGGTGACTATAGTTGAGAGATTCAAAAAAGAGCTGGACGACATCTTTTATGATGCCAAGCCTGATTTGGAGGCACCAGAAGAAATGGAGGAGACTGAGCCTAAGGTGGTACACACTGTTGAAGAACTAAATAAAGAAGAGACTCAAGGAGAGGCTGGAAGCACAATGTTACATGCCCTTCTAATGGGAAGAAAGCCTGAAGTACCACATCCTCAGAAGCCCCAAAAGGAAACCAAGGCCGAGCACTGCTCACAGTCCTTGGAAGGCTCTAAGAAGTTGCAATCCAATATTCTTTTTGCTGAAGTTTTGGAGCAATGGTCTCTATCTACTGGTAGGAACCTCTTTGATGCTGAGAAAGGCGAATTAGTGATGAAGTTACAGAAGGATTACATGATTATCAAGGTCCTTAAACCTCCACTACCGCTGACAAAGGAGGTACTTCCATGCAGAGTACAATACTGAAGCCTCCTCCCTTAGTGAAAACACATACAGTTTTCCAGACATCAAACTTAAGTTTGGTGTTGGGCAGTCATCATCCACCAAGGAGGAAGGTCCCAAGAGGAAGATGCATAGGGGATGGAGAAACAATATAACCTCTACCCTAACAAGCAAGGAGAATCAAGCTCATCACACTAAAGGAAAGCTTGTTAGGAGGAATTCAAATCTGAGGGGACTAATCTCCACCTCTTCTCCTATGGAGTCATTTCTGTTAACCAACTGGAAGAAGAGGAAGAAAGTCAAAAATCGAGTGTCAAGCTAATGACATTAAAGAAGCGCTTGTTGGGAGGCAACCGAACCATGAGTAGAGTATTTCTGTTCTTATTTCCTTTGTTAATTTTTATTTGAGTTTATTTTAGTTTAATTTTAGAGTTTTCTCTTGCTTTTTAATGTTTGTGATCATGTGTAGTAGTTAGAACAGAAATAGAAATAGTCAGAGCTGGAAACAGAACACCCTGGAGCAGAGACCTTGCTAGCGTTGAACGCCAGACAAGGGGGCCAGAGTGGGCGTTCAACGCCCATGAGGAGTAGCAAAGCTGGCATTGAACGCCAGCCAGGGGGCAGAGACCTGGTGTTGAACGCCAGGAAGGAGCACCCCAAGGCGTTCAACGCCCTATAAGGAGCATCAAGCTAGCGTTGAACGCCAACAAAGGAGCAGGAGCTGGGCGTTCAACGCTCACAAAGGGGCAGGAAATTCGAATTTCCTAGCCTCTTAAGACCAGTGACTCCCACAAAAACTCTACCTACCCCACCTACGTCACCCTCTATCTCTCCCTCTTTCTTCTTCTCCTTCTACTCTCTCATTCCCAAAGCCATCATAACTCCCACCAACCCCTGCCCACTTCAAATTCAAAATTTCCCACCCAATTTTCACCCATTTATTCGAACCCTAACCTAACCCACTGTTATAAATATCCGTTCTTCCTACCCTTCATACACAGACCATTCATTCACTAAAATCCCTTCTTGGACGAATCTACTATCCCTCTCCATCCCCTCTCTTCTCTTCTCTTCTTTTTCTACTATTTTCTTCCTATTTTGTTCGAGAACGAGCGAAGCTTTTAAGTTTGGTGTTGGAAATGCCTTGATTTTTGCTTTCCATTCCCACTTATGGAACCTAGGGTTGGAGAATCCTCTAGGAAGAGGAAAGCGAAAGCAGTTGCTTCCACCTCCGAATCTTGGGAGATGGAGAGATTCATCATCAAAGCTCATCAAGACCACTTCTATGAAGTAGTGGCAAAGAAGAGAGTGATTCCTGAAGTCCCTTTAGGCTAAAAAAGAATGAGTACCCGGAGATCCAAAGAGAAATCCAGAGGAGAGGTTGGGAATTCCTACCAATCCTATCCCAGAAGTTGGGATCTTGATGGTGCAAGAGTTCTATGCTAATGCATGGATTACTAAAAACCATGACACTAGTGTGAACCATCATCCCAAGAATTATAGCACCATGGTCCGAGGGTGTCTCTTGGATTTCAGCCCGGAAAGTGTAAGACTGGCACTCCATTTGCAAATGATGTAAATAGACTCACATCCTTACACTAGGAGAGTCAATTTTGACCAAAGGCTGTGTGGAAGGAGCTCAGCGGAAGAGGGATGCTCAAGGCAAGCCTGTCCAACTGAGAAGGTTGAACCTCAAACCAATAGCTAGAGGATGGTTGGAATTTATCCAACGCTCTATCATCCCTACTAACAATCAGTCAGAAGTGACCATTGACAGAGCCATCATGATTCATTGCATCATGATTGGAAGTGAGGTGGAGGTACTTGAGGTAATACCTCAAGAGTTGTACAAGAAAGCTGAAAAGTCTTCCCCCTTAGCAAGGTTGGCTTTCCCCCACCTTATCTGTCACCTATGCAATTCAGCTGGAATTGTCATAGAAGGAGATATTCCTATTGAGGAGGACAAGCCCATCACCAAGAAGAGGATGGAGCAAATCAGAGAGCCAGCACATGGACCACAGCAAGAGCATGTGGAGCTGCCTCAACAAGAAATCCCTGAGATACCTCAAGGGATGCACTTTTCTCTCCAAGGCTATTGGGACCAATTGCACACTTCTCTAGGAGGCTTGAGCTCCAGCATGGATTAACTAAGGATGGGGCATCAAGAGCACTCCACCATCCTGCATGACATAAGAGAAGATCAAAGAGCCATGAGGGAAGAACAAAGAGTTATGAGGGAAGAACAACAGAGGCAGGGGCGTGACATAGAGGAGATCAAGCACTCTATTGGATCCTCCAGAAGAATTAGTAGCCGCCATTACTGAGGGGGATTCGTTCCCTTTACTCCCCTGTTGCCTATTATTTTTCTGTTTTCTATGTATTTTGTTTTATTGTCTGTTTCTAGTGTATGATCATCTGTCTTTATGTCTTAAAGCTATGAAATATTCCATGCATCACTTACCTTGCTTAAAAGAAAAATGATTTTATTTGAAAAAGAAAAGTAAGATGCATGGATTTCAAGTTTTATATTAGGAATAGTTCAATTATTTGATTTGGTGGCATTGCTTTTGTTTTCTAAATGCATGAATAAACAGTGCATATTTGATGTTGGAGTTAAAGAATGTTGGCTCTTGAAAGAATGATGATAAAAGTGAAGTATTATTGGTGATCTGAAAAATCCTAAAATTAATTCTTGAAGCAAGAAAAAATGGCAAAAAGCAATAAAAGAAAAAATAAAATGCAAAAAAAAAATATAGCAAGCAGAAAAAGCCAATAGCTCTTTAAACCAAAAGGCAAGAGCAAAAAGTCAATAGCTCTTTAAACCAAAAGGCAAGAGCAAGGATCCAAGGCTTTGAGCATCAATGGTTAGGAGGGCCTAAAAGAGAAATCTTAGCCTAGGCAGTTCAATTGAGCTGCTTCCCTAATTATATGCTTGTGGTGTGAAGGTGTCAAATGAAAAACTTGAGACTGAGTAGTTAAATTCGTGGTCCAAAGCAAATAGTGTGCTTAACAACTCTGGACACCACTGGCTGGGAGCTCTAGCAAAGTTGAGTCACAATCCTAAAGGGTTCACTCAGTTAAAGTGTCTATGGCATTTATGTATCCGGTGGTAATACTGGAAAACAAAGTGCTTAGGGTCACGGCCAAGACTCTAAAGAAGCTGTGTTCAAGAATAAGAAAGAACTTAACTAAGAATCAATAGTATCATCTGAATTCTAAGTTTCTAAAGATGCCAACTATTCTGAGCTTCAATTGAAAGTGAGATGCCAAAACTATCCAGAAGCAAAAAGCTACGAGTATTGCTCATCTATTTGAAACTGAGCTTCATTGAGAACTCTGAATTTTATTGCATCCTTATATTTCTTTTTATCCTACTTTGTTTTTCATTGCTTGGGAACAAGCAACAGTTTAAGTTTAGTGTTCTGATGAGCGGATATTTTATACGCCTTTTGACATCATTTTCATATAGTTTTCATTATGTTTTGTTTAAGTTTTATTAAGTTTTCATAGGTTTTAGTGCAAAATTTGGATTCTACTTTGAGTTTGTGTGTTTTATGGTGATTTCAGGTATTTTCTGGCTGAAATTGAGGAGCTTGAGCAAAAGTCTGATTCAGAAGCAGAGAAAAGACTGTAGATGTTGTCAGGATCTGACCTCCGTGCACTCGAAGGAGCTTTTCTAGAGCTGCAAAAGTCTAAATGACGTGTTCTTAATGACTATGAAAAGCTAACATCTAGGGCTTTACAGAAATATATAATAGTCCATACTTTGTTTCAAAAATGAAGGCCCAAAACTTCCATTCAACGCCAACCACCAGCCTATTCCTGGTGTCCAGCGCCCACAGGGGAGCAACTGGAGTTCAACGCCCAAAAGGGGGTCGCTAGCTAGTGTTCAATGCCCCTAAAGGACACTAGCACGTGGGAGACACTTAAGCTCAGCCCAAACACTCACCAAATAGGCCCCAAAAGAATATTTTTGCACTACCAACTTAGTTTATCTTACTTTTGTAATCCTTAGTCGTTAGATTAGTATATATAGGAAAAGATCACCCTTGTTTATGATCTTCTCCCTTCCCTCCCCCATTTGAATACTTTACTACTTTTGTATAGTATGAGTCACTAACCTCCTAAGTTAAGGTTAGGAGCTCTGCTGAGTTTCATGGATTAATAATATTACTGTTCTATTTTCAATACAATTCTGATTCTATTCTCTTATGCATTCTTGTTCTTCATCTCATGAATTGAGGGTGACCCATGACAATCACCCTTGTTCTACTTGGGTTCCGTGTGATTCCTGACCTGGATAGCGTTGAACTAAAGCTAGAGTTTGCATTGCGAATTCGTATAGAGCATCTGAGCAACTTTGGATATGTGACATATAATCCCGTTGTCTATCGGTGCGTGAGGTTTCTGTGGCGCTAAGGCTAGAGTCAGAGAAGCAACCCTCTCTGATCCGAAAGATCTGCCTTATCTGTGGCACCTTGAGTAGGATCGCGAAGGGGAGTGGCTTGCTTAGAGCTTCATCTTCTGCTACAGTGAGAAACCTAGAGGTGGCTTGATGAGAGGACATGAGTCATCTCAACATGGTGGATTGCTGCAGTAGTGGAGGTTAACTTGATCAGAGGACATGAGTTAATCACTTACGGCTGCTATTGAATTAATCAGAAAGCTATTGAGATAGACAGTAAAAAAAGTTAATCCGGAAATACAAAGCATCTCCGAAGCCTTATCTGTTCGTTCATCACTGTTTTCACAAATCAATCCGGTATTTTTATCTTTATTTATTTTATGCGTTTTTGTGACAAACTATGTTTTCTATCCGCCTAACTAAGATCTGCAAGGTGTCCACTGCTTGCTCAAAACAAAAATCCTCGTGGGATCGACCCTGACTCACCTCAGGTATTACTTGGATAACCCGGTATACTTGCCGGTCTATCTGTGCGAATTCTGTGGAGCCAGTTTCGTGCACCAGGATACGTGACTAATAGACAAAGTTTAATTTATCAATGAGAATTGCGTTGCAAGTATATTTCCAAACCGACAACTAGCTCTCAATCAAAGTTTAATTTGTTTGTCACAAGTTCAACCCAATAAAAATTAACTGAGAGTATTGCTCCCAGGTTATCCTCAAGAGAATGGGCAAGTGTGTGTATCAAGGTTGGCTAAAAATCCAGGGTTGAAAGACATAAGCATGAATTTAAACTAGCAAAGCTTAGCATGCAAGAAACTTAAATTGCAAGAAATTAAATCAAGACAATTAAAACAAGGTCTAAGTAAATGGCAATCTAACAAAACAATATATGAATCTAATTCTATTCTAGAGCTAACTAAACAAATAAAATTAACTAAAGCAAGAATTAAGTAATTAGAATTTAGGTTTTCAAGTATGAATTTCAAAAGAACTCTTGGCTAAGGCATAGAAATTGAGATTACTATCCTTGTCTAATAACCATATATTGACAATTGTGAGGGACCAATCCCATCAAGTCTACTTCTGTGCTTGAAGTATGTCAAATAGGCTTGATCAATATCAACCCATAAGTCCCAACCTAACTACTAATTAACTTAGTAGTAGACTAGTATTAATGGGTATCAAATTGACCAACAAGGGTTTTCAAATCATCAATCCAATTAGACCCAATGACTCAAGGTCACTCAATTCCCTTAGCCTAGGCCAAGAGTATGAAAAACTACTCCATAACTAGTGAAAACAATTTATCAAACACTTGATGTGCAATAGTCAAAGACATAACTAAATTGCAAAATTAAATAGAAATTAAAGCTATCAACTAACAATTAACAACAATATCAACTCAACTAAAACCATAAAACATGGAAAATATCAATGGATTAATGAGAATTCAAAATTAACAAGGTTCATAAAATGAGAAATAAAAGAAAACTAAAGAGAAGAACACAATACAAACAAAGGAATTAAGTAAAATTAGAACTAAAGAGACTAAAATCAAGACAATAAAATTAGAATCAATCAGCTCCAATCTAGAAATTCAAATAAGAAATGATCAAAAGGCACTAAACCTAGAGAGAAGTAAGAGTTTCTCCCTCTAAAAAATAAAGAACAAAAACTAGCTAAAATTAAGTCTAATTGTGTGTATGCTTGATTGCCTACTTTCCCCCATTCAATTCTTGGCCTTTTTCATTTAGAATCAAGTTGGATTTGAGCCTGGATCAGCTCAGAAATCGCGAGCCACATTTTCTTTAAGTGAGTCACGTGGTGAAGTCATGCGTACGTGGAAGGTCACACGTGCGTGCGAAAACCAGCTTCTCACAACTTTTATTCTTCATGTTCCTTCCACTTTTGCATGCTTCCTTTCCATCCTCTAAGCCATTCTTGCCCTATAGATCCTGAAATCACTTAACAAACGTATCACAGCATCGAATGGTAATAGAAGAGGATTAAAATTTAGCATTTTTAAGGTTTAAGAAGCATGTTTTGAACTATGAAACATAATTAGGAAGAAATCATAAAAGCATGCAATCTATGTGAATAAGTGTGAAAAGAATTGATGAAACCCACCAATTTCAACACAAGATAAACCCTAAAATTGGGATTTATCAGTACGCATCATACTGTGTGTACGCACAGCTTGTAAAATTCACCGGGCGTGCATACACACAAGTGTCAACACCTGCTCTGTTGTATGCGTGCGTACCATAGGGTGCATGGGCACCCAAACCAGAAATTATGGTTTCCTGCAACTTAGCCAAATTCAAATTTCTGTACCTAACTTCCGACGTCCATAACTTCCTCTAGAAAACTTTGATTTCCTCAATCTTTAAACCATTTTAAGGCTCTTAAAATTATCTTCAATTTGAAATAAAGTTCACTTAAATCCAAAATCCGAGGCTCAAGTTAAGGTCCGCCTAAATTGGTTAAAAAATTTGTTTTTACCAAAAGAGTTCAAACCTCTATTTTCCAAATCCTCAATTTCAAACCAATTGCTAAACAACTAAAACATCCCCAAAGCTCCAAAAATCATATTCACATATTTTCCAAACATCTCTCATCATCTCAACATACAATTTCATCAATACACTCGACAAATTTCAATCCAACACAATCATCATTCATCAAAATATCATCATTACAACTCATAATTATCATCAATCATAACCAACATCAATCATAACCATATCCTCATAACAAACTCAACATTTTCACCAAAAATTACTAAATCTTAACAAGTTCACATAATTCAACTTATCCTACGGTCAACTAGCCTAAGTTTTCACGTAACATTACACATTTTCTATGAGAAACCAAAACTATACCTTGGCCGATTCCTCTCTAAGCCTGGAATACCTCAAATTCCTCCATTCCTCAAGTGTCCAAAGCCCCAATTTCTCACTAAACGAAAATCCAGTTTCCAAGGTTCACTCCCAAGCATCCAATTTCACCAATTTAGCTTCGAAACACATAATTTAATCTAATTCCACACAATATCACAAAAATTAACATAAGGTTCACTAATTTAATAATTTCACAATAGTTAGAGATTCCTCACCTTACCCACGGATGATTGGGGCAAAATCCAATGATCTTCCAAAGCTAATTCAACCCTAAGACATCAAAATCACATAATCCTCAATACAAACAACTCAAATTTTTAAAATTGAAGGAGGCTGAGTAACTGGGTGACAAATGAGAATTACTTACTAATTTGTTCGGTTGGTTTTGAAGAGTTCGACGCGATGATCGCGTGAACAGTGTGACGATCGGAGTTTTGGATTGAGAGATAAGTGGAATTGAAGGTGAGGTTAGGGTTTTGTGTTATTATTTTGCTCCCCTTTTCCTAACTCAGCGTGCTTCTCTTTGAAGATGAAGGGAGGAGTGGCTGAAGCCAATTAAGTGAGGGTGAATGGGTTGGGCCTTGGGCCCAATGTGGGCCCGGTTCAACCGATTCGGCCCGTTGGTCTAATTTTGGGCAAAAAACTTTTAAATTAGTGTCAAAATTTATATTTTTAATATTTTTAACTCAT
>NC_029793.2:105741609-105756697 GCF_000816755.2 Arachis ipaensis | reverse complement strand
TAATTTTTTTAATATTATTTAATTTATTAGCTAATTATTCATTAATTTTACAGGGTTTGCATCCAACCCACCTAATTAAGAATTTTGTCCCCAAAATTCAAATTCAGTTACCTAGAAACAGGTGCGGGTAGTCATTCCTCATTTCTGAATCAAGTTTCCAGGTGTGTTCCTTAATTCTAGCTCAACTCTAAGTCACTTTTACTAGCGAAACTTCTTTTCCGCGCAATCGCTTAATACAGGTATCATCAATTCGGACCGGAGTTACTTGAAGCGTCACCTCCTCTTTCAATTGAACTGATTCTGGTTCTAAAACATGGTTGGTATCAGAAGTGTGCTTCCGTAGCTATGAAACGCGAAATACGTTGTGCAGGTTTGAAAGATGCGTTGGTAAAGCTATCCGATATGCCACCGCCCAATTCTCTTCAGAATCTAAAACGGACCGATATAGCGAGGACTTAGTATCTTTGTCTTGATCGCTCTACCAACCCCTGTTGTTGGAGTAACCTTAAGAAAAACATGATCTCTGAAGAACGAGTGATTGACGGTTTAGAATTCAAAATAAATTCCCGTTGCAAGTATAGTTTCTAAACCAAGCAATCATCCTTTCTTGCAAACGTTTTGGTTGTCACAAGTAACAAACCCCTTTAAAATTGATAACCGAAGTATTTAAACCTCGGGTCGTCTTCTCAAGGAACTTCAGGGAGGTGTTCTTATTATTGGTTATGAGTTTTGTAAATTGGGGGTTTTGAAAGTAAGGAACAAGTAATTTAAACGACAAGTAAAATAAATAAATAATTGTAAAATAAACTCTTGGCAAGGTATGAGAACTGGAATTTCTATCCTAGTTATCCTTATCAATGGTGATGATAATTGGGTTTTAACCCCACTTAGTTAACCTTTACTAAACAAAGGAAGGTCAAGTGGACTAATCAATTTGATCCTCAGGTCCTAGTCAATTCCTAAGAAAGACTAGAGTTATTGGAATTCGATTCAATTAGCAAAAATAATAATTATCAATCATGATGAGTTTGATAACTCAAGAGTCTCCGATTGATCAATTAAAGCCAAAAGGGAAAAATCTAAATTATTTATATAAATAAAGGAAAGCAATCATAATTTTGAAATGCCTCAAGTTACACTAATAAAGATATCAAATGTAACATGGAAAAGTTTATAAATTAAATTGGGAAAATAAATAAAAGGAACATTGAACCTGGTAATTGAGCAGAAATTGTAAGTTGAAATAATAAAAGTCCCAAATCCTTTAAGAGGAATCCTAATCCTAAATCCTAAGAGAGATGAGAGAACCTCTCCCTCTAAAAACTACATCTAAATTGTGAAAAATGAATAATCGAAGGCTCCCCTTTGAATGGATGCATTCTTCCACTTTATAACCTCTAATATGTGCTTTCTGTACTTGGATCTGGGCCAAAAAGGGTTTCAGAAATCGCTGGGAGCATTTTCTGCAGTTTCTGGTGCGTGGCGTCTGTCACGCATCCACGTGGGTAACGCGGTCGCGTCATCTGGGTGTTTTCCTTGTCATGCGTTCGCTTCGGTCACGCGTACGCGTCATCTGCGTTCTGCTCAAGGCGCGCATCCGTGTCAGTCACGCGTTCGCGTCACTGCCTTTTCGTGCTAAGCATGCGGCCGCGTCGTCCATGCGTTCGCGTCGCTGCCAGTTTCTTCAAAAACTCCATTTTGTGCTTTCCTTCTATTTTTGTATGTTTCCTTTCCATCCTTTAAATCATTCCTGCCTTAGGAGATCTAAAAATACTCAACACACAAGTCACGGCATCGAATGGTAATAAAAGGTAATTAAAATAATTATTTTTAAAGCATAGGAAACATGTTTTTCACATATATCACATTATAAGGAAGGGAAAGTAAAACCATGCAATTTCACATGAATAAGTGGGTGAAGGGTTGAATAAATCACTTAAATTGAGCACAAAATATATCATGAAATATGGGTTTATCAACCTCCCCACACTTAAACAATAGCATGTCCTCATGCTAAATCCAAGATAAAGAGTAAGGTAAGGTTAAAGTGGTGGAATCTCATGCAATGCAATCTATTCTAAATGCAACTACCTAAATGAATCATGCAATTCTAATTGTTATTCACTTTTATATAAAGCTTACATGTAGTTAAATTAATTCATATTCTCAAGGAATCATATATGCATAGCCAAACCTTAGATAATGTTAAAGCACTTTTACAATTGAGATGGGCAAAAATATTTCAAAAACTTGCAAGACAATTTAACAATTTAAGCAGAGATATATGGTGATGAGCTATTGAACCCTCACTGGATTTTGTGTTTACTCTCTAGTCACTCAGTGTTTATTGGGTTAATCACTCTATTCTTTTTCTATCCTTACTTTCTATAACTTTGTTCTTCATCTAACCAATCAACAATTATAGAATACATATATACAAAAATCATGAGGTCTTTTTCAAGGTTGTAATGGGGCCAAAGTAAAGGTGAAGGCATATGTATAAGGTTAAGTGAGCTAATAAGTGAATCCTTGATTAGTCTAAGATCTCACCTAACATACATACTTTATAAATCAAAGTTTCTTAACCTAATTGCCCAAATTTTCCCTCTTTGTATTGCAAACTCATGCATTAAATTTTAATTTTGTCCCATGTGCATTGATTCTTTTTATTTTGCATTTGGGGAATTTTTGTATCCCCTTATTTAAACACTGAAATTTTTTTTTATCAATGCACATGGTAATTCAATTGTTTTGATTTCACATGAGCATGCTTCCCAAATTTTTATTTTGAAACATCTTATTCTTTTTTTTTTTAAATTCCTACTTTGTTTCTATCATCCCATGTTCCCATAAAATTCCCAACACTTAAACAATACACAATTTCTATCTTAAGCTATCCAAGGACTCAACTTGGATTTTTATTTTGTTTTTCTGCTTAAGGCTAGTGATGTGGTTTATAGAACAAGAGGGGATTAAAAAGCTCAAAGGGGGTTAACAAGGGTGATGCACAAGGTAGGCTAATTTGGGATAAGTGAGGAAAAATTCAAATGATGGCCTCAATCATCTCTTGGTATGTATCTATATTCTATAATTGGACATACATATTAAAACAAAGTAAAGAACATCATAATGAAAAAGAAGGGTAAAACACAGGAATGAAATTTATGGTCTGATTGCAACCATACAGTTAAGCTCAAAACTCAGGCTGTGTATTCTCTACCTCAAAAATCATATATCAGTTATACATGTCATGCAAGTAAAAAATTAAGAGTTCCCATTATTCTCAATGTAAATCTTAGGGTGGCCCTTAAAATCTTAGTGTTGTTCCTTGATGAAATGTTGTTAACTAACTAACATGTAATGCTATATATACAAGGTGTGTGGGTTGTTTTAATTTACTAAGATTTCTAGTTTACTTCCTTTTTATTTTCAATTAAACCAAACTATCATATGCTAAAAGGGTAAACTATACTAATTAATTCACATATTCTATAACTAATAGGTTTAGAATTGCAAACCAAACTAAACGGCTAAAATATGAACTAAAGTACAAAATGCGAAAATAAAGTAAAAATGTAGCAAAAGAACAATGTATAAGTACTGAAAAATAAAAATAAAGATAAAAATACAGAAAAATAACAAAATAAGATAAAAAGAGTCTGTAGTGGTTCACCAAAAAAATACGCCAGGGATGGCGACCTCCCCACACTTATAATAAAGCATCGTCCTCGATGCTCACTCAAGCTAGGTGTGAAGAAGTGTCATCACCGGAAGGATGGGCTGCTGGAGTCTCGGTGGTGGCCTGAGGATCTGCAGACTGGATGAGGGTAGGAGGATCTGTCTGCTGCAGTGGAGGTGCTGACTGAAGAGGGATCTCTGGGTCTGTGGCCTGAATCTGGTGAGGCTCCTCCTGCTGTGGCACAGCCTGCTCTGGTCCTGCCTGCTCAGCCTCTCTCTGTGCATGTGTCTCATCCTCATGCTCGTCCGCCTCCTCCTCAGATGGCTCTGATGATGTGTCAGGCTCGTAGGGGATGTCGCCGCTAGATCGGATCATCAACTTGAGGTGCTCATAGCGTCGCTTGTTTCGACGCTTAGATCTATCATATCGCCGCCAGTTGCGGCGCTCCATTTGGTCCAGCTGCTAAAATAAGCGGTGCACGAGGTGGTAAACGGGCTCTAAGGCAGGTGGAGGTACAGTGGATGGGGCTGGTGCAGCAGTGGAAGAAGAAGGGGCAGCTGAAGATGTGGCTACCTCACTAGAAGCCGTAAGGAATGGAGGTCTGTGGCCTAAAGCCTGAAACTTCCTGCTGTGGAAAATGAGCTTCTTGCAGTCTGCAGCAGGTGGCTTCTCATCAGCCAGCTCCCAAGGCAAGTCAGCTCGACGGCCGAGCTGCGTAATCAGATATGGGAAAGGAAGAGTGCCTCTGACATGGACCCTGGCCATGTAATACCGGATGAATCGTGGAAGGTACAGGTCCTTACTCTCCATCACACACCAGAGGAGGGTGATCATAGCAGCAGACAGCTCCGTCTCATGAGTACTCGACATAACAAAGTTGCTCAGGATCTGGTGCCAGAGCCGAGCCTCATCATTCAGATACATCAGCTTGATTCCTTTAGGCATTGTTGTGTTCTTTCCCATGACCCATGGGACAGTAGGATCAAGGGCTATCCTCTGCTTGATAGCATCCCAGTCAAATCGCATAAAGCGCATGTCCTCTTCAGCCTTTTGGTAACCGTCAGGCTGGTCTGACTTAGGCTGAAGCTGCAGAATATCCTCAATGGCTTCCTCAATGACCAGTATCTGTTTCCCTCTGAGGTGTACTGCATCCAGGGGAAGTCTTGAAATAGTTGCAGTAAAACTCTCTTACCCAGGAAGCATTGACCTCTGTCAGGTTTCTCTCCAAGAGGAACCAGCCTCTCTGTTTTATCTGATCGGAGGTGTACTGCTGTAGTTCTTCTGGAATTTTCAGAGTTCTCTCCAGGTACAGGTTTCTGGAGGTGACAAACACTGGATACTTCAGCTCACAGTATCTGTTTGCAAATTTTACCGGATCATTGGCAGTGAGGAGCTGGTTAGCCTTCTCCTGCGGGGTAAAGTGCTTTTCCCGCCAGGAGTCATCATGCATAATGTCCAAGATAGACATAGAGGATTCACCTCTTTTCCTTTTACCAGTGGTTGCCTTGCCTTTTCCTTTTCATTGAGGGTCAGACATCCTGAAAAGCAGAAATTACAGGATATAAATGAAGAACGAAACAGGGAAATAAGTAGGCAAATAGGATAATAGCAATATAAGCACATAGTGGCAAAAGAGCAGTAGAATAATGAAATGAGTTAAATAAATGTACAGTTTGGATTGTATTTGAGTTAGAAATCCGAGATGAAAAATCACAATTCAAAATGTAATATAAGTAGAATTCATGTTAATTAGGAAAAACAAGAATCATGCCTTGAGTTAGAAAGTTAAAGTAAATAGTTAAAAACCAAAAAGAGACGTTTGAAAGTTAGATTGGTTAGGATTGAAAAAAAGAGGTTAGAAAGTGGAAATCAGTGAGTTAGGAGAAAGTATGTTAAAGTGAGTGGCATGATAAATGGTTCCTAGGTAACAAAAAATTCACAATTTTAAAGAATAATCAACTCATATTCAAGGAAGGATAACATGTTGGTGATGATTCATATAGAAATAGAAATAGCAAAAATTGAAATCGAATCATCAAAAGTGCAATTTATGAACCAGGAAATTGAAAGAAAAAAGAATGTTGGCCCATGCATTCATGAATTGGTTTGGTTGTAGCTAAGTAGTGCAGAATTGAAAATTGCCAAAACCAATTCCTGAATGTAAAAATGAAACAATTTGTAGAAAATTGGGCAGCATTTCGACTAAAATTGGATGTTCCCGAGTGATAAACAGCAAGCAGAATAGTTCATATAAGGTAAAATAATGCTGCAAATACACATAAGTAATTTGAACATGAAAGAGCAATGGAACAGCAGCATGAAACAGCGAAGAACAGCATATGAACAGTATTAACATCACAGTGGTGCACGAATTGTGAATCACACTTTTCACAACTCGTACCACTAACCAGCAAGTGCACTGGGTCGTCCAAGTAATACCTTACGTGAGTAAGGGTCGAATCCCACGGAGATTGTTGGTTTGAAGCAATCTATGGTTATCCTGCAATTCTTAGTCAGGAAGTCAATTATATTTATCAGTTGAATTGCGAATAAACAAGAGAGCATGGGTTAAAGGTTACTTGTTATGCAGTAATGGAGAATATGTTGGAGTTTTGGAGATGCTTTGTCTTCTGAATCTCTGCTTTCCTCTGTCCTCTGATTCACGCACGCACGTCCTTCTATGGCAAGCTGTGTGTTGGTGGATCACCGTTGTCAATGGCTACCATCCATCCTTCCAGTGAAAAGGGTCCAAGTGCGCTGTCACCGCACGGCTAATCATCTGCAGGTCCTCAGTCGTACCGGAATAGGATTTACTATCCTTTTGCGTCTATCACTATGCCCAGCACTCGCGAGTTTGAAGTGCGTCACAGTCATCCAATCCCAGAATCCTACTCGGAATACCACAGACAAGGTTTAGACTTTCCGGATTCTCATGAATGCCGCCATCAATCTAGCTTATACCACGGAGATTCTGATTAAGGAATCTAAGAGATATTCATTTAATCTGATGTAGAACGAAGGTGATTGTCAGACACACGTTCATGGATTGAGGAAGGTGATGAGTGTCACTGATCATCACCTTCTCCATAGTTAGGCGCGAATGGATATCTTAGATAGGAACACGCATGTTTGAATAGAAAACAGAAATACTTGCATTAATTCATCGAGACACAGCAGAGCTCCTCACCCCCAACAATGGAGTTTAGAGACTCATGCCGTCAAAGAGTACAAAGTTCAGGTCTAAAATGTCATGAGATACAAAATAAATCTCTAAAAGTTGTTTAAATACTAAACTAGTAACCTAGGTTTACAGAAAAATGAGTAAACTATAACAGATAGTGCAGAAATCCACTTCTGGGGCTCACTTGGTGTGTGCTGGGGCTGAGACTAAAGCTTTCACGTGCCTGGGGCTATTTTGGGCGTTCAACGCCAGCTTTGGATCCTTTTCTGGCGTTGAACTCCAACTTGCAACGTGTTTCTGGCGCTGGACGCCAGAATTGGGCAGAGAACTGGCGTTGAACACCAGTTTACATCGTCTATCCTTGAGCAAAGTATGAACTATTATATATTTCTGGAAAGCCCTGGATGTCTACTTTCCAACGCAATTGGAAGAACGCCATTTGGAGTTCTGTAGCTCCAGAAAATTCATTTTGAGTGCCGGGAGGTCAGAATCCAACAGCATCAGCAGTCCTTTTTCAGCCTGAATCAGATTTTTGCTCAGCTCCCTCAATTTCAGCCAGAAAATACCTGAAATTACAGAAAAATACACAAACTCATAGTAAAGTCCAGAAATGTGGATTTTTGCCTAGAAACTAATGAAAATAAACTAAAAACTAACTAAAACATACTAAAATCTATATGAAATTAACCCCAAAAAGCGTATAAAATATCCGCTCATCACAACACCAAACTTGAACTGTTGCTTGTCCTCAAGTAACTAGATAAATAAAATAGAAGACTAATAAGTCAAGAAGCAATAATATCTCAGAGTTTTTGAGTGAAGCTCAGATTCTAATTAGATGAGCGGGACTAGTAGCTTTTTGCTTCCGAACAGTTTTGGCATCTCACTTTATCCATTGAAGCTCAGAGTGATTGGCATCTATAGGAACTTAGAATTCAGATAGTGTTATTGATTCTCCTATTTCAGTATGATGATTCTTGAACACAGCTATTTTATGAGTCTTGGCCGTGGCCCTAAGCACTTTGTTTTCCAGTATTACCACCGGATACATAAATGCCACAGACACATAATTGGGTGAACCTTTTCAGATTGTGACTCAGCTTTGCTAAAGTCCCCAATTAGAGGTGTCCAGGGTTCTTAAGCACACTATTCTTTTTGCTTTGGACCTTGACTTTAACCGCTCAGTCTCAAGTTTTCACTTGACACCTTCATGCCACAAGCACATGGCTAGGGACAGCCTGGTTTAGCCGCTTAGGCTAGGATTTTATTCCTTTAGGCCTTCCTATCCACTGATGCTCAAAGCCTTGGGATCTTTTTTATTTACCCTTGCCTTTTGGTTTTAAGAGCTTTTGGCTTTTTCTGCTTGCTTTTCTTTTTCTTTCTATTTTTTTTTTCTGCAAGCTTTGTTCTTTGCTGCTTTTTCTTGCTTCAAGAATCATTTTTATGATTTTTCAGATTATCAATAACATGTCTCATGTTCATCATTCTTTCAAGAGCCAACATATTTAACAGTCTTAAACAACAAATTCAAAAGATATATGCGCTGTTCAAGCATTCATTCAGAAGACAGAAAGCATTGCCACCACATGTTACTGATTAGAATTTTTCCTATTAAAACTCGAATTTTATTGCCTCTTATTCAAAAGATCTGCTATTTTATTCATGTTTGCTGATGATGAGAAAAATAGACTATAACTTAATTGGAGATAAAATCAAAATAGACACTAATTACTACTATATGACTCCTAAAGTAAACTCCTATAACGACAACTATCACAGAGTTAAAGCAGAAATTGGAATTTAACAACCTTTGTTCTGGGAAGTGGATGTTCCTCGGATCTGTGGGGTGCTTGGTCCTTCAAGAGATAACTTTTGGCGCTTTAATTCCCTCAAGTCACACCCTTGCTCTTCCTGTTCTTTAATCAAATAGCAAAGAATTTGACTTTGTTCCTTCTGTTCCTTTATTATTTGTTCCATAGCTTCTTGCATCTTGGTAACTGATGTTTCAAGATACTCCCAATATTCAGATTGAGGGATTTCTGGGAGAAATTCTTGTGTTTTCTTCTTGATGGGGTCATCCTGTGCTTGTTGTTTTTCCATTGATGCTTTGGTGATTGGTTTCTCAATTGAGATATACTCAGTTATTCCCATCCTTACCCCAACGTCCTTGCAGAGCAGAGAAATCAAGCTTGGGTAAGCCAACCTGGCCTCTTTAGAATTTTTATTAGCAATTTTGTAGAATTCAGTTGAAATCAATTGATGAACTTCCACTTCTTTTCCCATCATGATGCAATGGATCATCACTACTCTTTTAACAGTGACTTCAGAACGGTTGCTGGTGGGCAGCAGAGAATGCCCAATGAAATCCAGCCATCCTCTGGCGACTGGTTTGAGATCTTCCCTTTTGAGTTGATTTGGGATACCCTTCGTGCTAGTGGTCCACCTTGCTCCAGGGATACATATATCCTCTAGAATCTTATCCAGGCCCTTGTCTGTTCTTATCATTCTCCTGTTGAAAGAGTCTGGATCATCTTTCAGCTGAGGTAGCTTTAAGATCTCTCTGATCTTGTCAGGGATGGTATGAACAATCTTTCCTCTGACCATGGTCCGATATTCATAGAAAGCGGTTCCAGATAGTTTTTGCTTGTTTGTCTGCCACATATTAACATAGAACTCCTGGACCATATTCCTTCCCACTTTCGTCTCAGGATTAGCTAGGACCTCCCAGTTCCTGATTCAAATTTGCTCCTGGATCTCCGGATATTCGTCTTCTTTCAGATCGAATCTAACTTCTGGGATAACTGATCTTAGACCCATTATTTTGTAATAATGGTCTGCATGTTCTTTAGATAAGAACTTCCCTTGATTCCAAAGTAGTTTTGGAACGCTCTCTTTCTTGCCTCTTGAAGTGGGTTGTTTTCCCTTAGGAGCCATGCTCTTAGTGATCACGGATAAACACACCAAACTTAGAGGTTTGCTTGTTCTCAAGCAAAAGAAAAGAAAGGAGAGGGATAGAAGGAGAGCTAGGTGTAATTGTTGATGGAGGAGGGTGGAGGCCGAACCCATATATAAAGGGAGGGGGTGGGTTCGAAAATTTTGAAAAGATATGATAAAAAGATTGATTTGGAAAAGATAAGATAGAAGATATGATAAGAGAGGATATAGTTTAAAATTGAAAAGATATGAAAAATTTTTGAAAAAGATAAATCTAGATTTTGAAAAAGATAATGTGGAGATTTGAAAAAGATATTAGTTGAAAAAAATAGATTTGTTTTGAAAATTTGAAAAAGAGTTGGATTGAATTTGAAAAAGAGGGTTTGTGCTTATGGATTAAGATACATTTGATATTTTTAAGGTAGGGTTTTTAGAAATTAGGGATTTTAGAAATCAGGGTTCTTAACATGTTTATGCAAGAAATCATGAATTGAAGCATGAAAATTAAGATTAAAATGAAAAATATGAACAAAAAATGAATTTACCTCTTCCCCACCATCCTAGCGTTTGAACGCCCAAATGCTGCATGTTTTGGGCGTTCAACGCCCAAATGCTGCCTCTCCGGGGCGTTCAACGCCCAGCTGCTGCATGTTTTGGGCGTTGAACGCCAGGAAGTCCTTTGTTACTGGGCATTTTTCTGAACGCCCAGAATGCTGTAAATCTGGCGTTAAGCGCCCAGATGGCTATCCTCACTGGCGTTCAATGCCCAGTGGATGCTTCTGTTGGGCGTTGAACGCCCAAAACAGACTTTTACTGGCTTTCTGCCATGCTACTTTTTTTATTTTTCTTTATAAAGCTTGGCATTTTCGAAAGCAGTGAATCTGAATTTCTCTAGCTCATTTAGCTAGAGCAATCTTTTTTCTCCAGCTAATTTGGCATCAAAGTTCAGGAATCAGGTTGCCCAGTAGGCTTTATGTTCCATTTCCACGGGCAGGTGACATGCCTTACCATAGACCAGTTGGTATGGAGAGGTCCCTATAGGAGTCTTGAATGCTGTTCTGTATGCCCACAGAGCATCATCCAGCATATAACGATTCTAACTTGCCGATTGGTCCAGCACAAAAGCCCTCAACATATCTTCCAGGGTTTGTATCATCCTCTCTGACTAACCAGCAGTTTGACGATGGTACGTAGTGCCTAGGCTCAATTAAGTTCCAAATGCTCTTTGGAATGCTCCCAAAATCTTGAAGTTAAGCGAGGATCTATGTCAGAAACTATAGTCGTAGACACACCATGCAGTCTTATAATCTCTTTGATATACAAATGGGCTAACTCCTCTAAGGTATAACTCATTCGGATAGGTAAAAAGTGAGCAGACTTCGCCAATCGATCCACAATAACCCATACTACGTCAAATCCTGCCCGAGTGCTCGGTAATCCAGACACGAGGTCCATCGCGATTCTTTCCCACTTTCATTGTGGAATTTCCAAAGGTTGTAAAGTTTTGGATGATCTCTGGTGCTCAATATTTACTTTCTGACAAGTCAAACACTTTGAAACGTGTAATGCCACATCATTCTTCATTTCCGGCCACCAGAACATTGCTTTTAGGTCATGATACATCTTAGTACTCCCTAGATGGATTGAAAACAAACTTCTGTAAGCTTCTGTTAACACATCTTGCCTCAAGTATCCCACATTTGGTATACAGATCATTCGCTTGTACCTGTAAATTCCTTCTCTGTCTTGAGAAACCTCTTTCTGTTTCTTCAGTTCAATTACTTGCAGCATTTTCTGCAGTTCCTGATCATGCTACCGAGTCTTCTGAATTTCAGCCTTGAAATCACTGGATATATGTAACTGATTCAAGCACATATTCCCAGCAACTTCTCTAACTCCCAAGTTCAGGTTCTCAAACTCTTTCAGTAACTTTTCTTTTTTAAGCATAATCCAAGCAGCGTATAATAATTTCCGTCTCAAAGCATCTACCACGACATTAGCTTTTCTTGGATGGTAATTCAGTTCAAAATCATAGTCCTTCAGCATCTCTATCCACCTTCTCTGGTGCATATTAAGCTCCTTCTCGTCAAAGAGATATTTCAAGCTTTTGTGATCAGAGAAAACTTAAAACTTAACCCCATATAGGTAATGCCTCCACACCTTTAAGGCAAACGTAATCGTAGCGAGTTTCAAGTCGTGCATCGGATAGTTTACTTCGTGCGATCTCAACTGTCGAGAAGCATACGCCACAACATTGCAGTGTTGCATCAGCATACACCCCAATCCCTTGAACGAAGCATCGCAATATACCTCAAAAGGCTCATTAGGTTTGGGTAAGACAAGTACAGGCGGTGTAGTCAATTTCTGCTTCAAGGCTTGAAAGCTCTCCTCACATTCTAATGTCCAAACAAATGGCACATCCTTCCAAGTTAACTTTGTCAAAGGCAATGTAATTTGTGAAAAACCCTTGATAAACCTCCGGTAATATCCTGTCAAACCTAAGAAGCTTCTGATCTCCATCACTAACGTAGGTCGTCCCCAATCCATCACTGCCTCAACCTTAGAAGGATCCACAGCTATTCCTTGCTTACTCACCACGTGACCCAGAAATTTCACCTCATTCTTCCAGAATTCACACTTAAAGACTTTTGCATACAACATCCTTTCTTTCCAAATCTGCTGCACAATCCGCAAGTGTTCCGCGTGTTCCTCCTCGGTCTTAGAGTATATTAAAAATGTCATCAATGAAGGCGACAACAAATTTTTCCAAGAAAGAACAGAATATTCGATTCATGTAGTCCATGAACACCGCCGGGGCATTTCTTAACCCAAAAGACATTACAGTATATTCATAGTGATCTGTAATGAGTTCCGAAAGTGGTTTTTGGAATATCTTCATCTCTCACCCATATCTGGTGGTAACAAGACCTCAAATCAATCTTGGAAAAGACACCAGCTCCTTGCAACTGATCCATTGGGTCATCAGTTCTCGACAACAGATATTTGTTCTTCACGGTTACTTTGTTCAATTGTCTGTAATCTACGCACAGTCGCATGCTTCCATCCTTCTTTTTCACCAGCAACACTGGTGCTCCCTACGGAGAAATGCTTGGTCGGATAAAGTTCTTACTCATTAACTCCTCTAGCTAAACTTTAAGTTCAGCCAACTCCAACGGCGACATTCGGCAACGCGCAATTGAAATTGTTCCTGTTCCAGGCACCAACTCAATCGCAAACTCGATTTCTCGATAAGGATGAAATTCAGGTATGTCTTCAAGGAATACCTCAAGAAATTCATTTATAATTAGAATCTGACTCAAATTCTGTTATTCACCAGAAACACTTGCAACTAATAGAATGAAACTCTAACAATCACTCCCGCTACAATTCACCACAACGGAATTCAATACCCCTTTGCCACCACAGGACCTTCTGACCTTCCAGACATAAATTGCATAGATCGTTCAAAATAATCTAGCAGTACGTGATGCTTTGACAGCCAATCCGAACCCAGAATTAGATCGAGTTCGGTCATCGGCAAACAAATCAAGTCATGGACAAAGATTCGGTGTTTAATTTGAAGTAAGACTTGTTGACAGCCTAACCTAGTCACGACAGCTTCAGATGCAGGAGTATGTACTTGTAAATCATAGGATAACATAGATATTTTCAATCCTAATTCACTGGCTTTCTCAAATGATATAAATGAATGTGATGCCCCAATATGAAACAAAGCAATTAAGATTTTGTTGCCAATTTCACAATTACCTCTAATCAGAGTGTCTGACCTCTCAACATCATCTGCCGACATAGTATTAGCATACACCCATCCCTGCTGTTGAACTCTCCCAGCTTCCTGTCTCTTCTTCTCCAGACAATTTCAGGACAGATGTTTGACTCCACCACAGTATTAGCATACACCCAGACCTGCTCTGCACGGAGTGTTCAGATGATATGCCCCACATCTCCTACATGTCAGGTTATTGGGAGGATTCTGAACTTGCTTTCCATTGCCTCGTCCTTGGTTATTGTTGTTATTGAACCTCCAAAATTTATTCTGACTCTGATATGGCTGTGGGACATAGCCTCCTCCCTTGAAATTCCAACCTCTCGGAGTAAAGTTTCTCCCTTGATCCTTCCTAATGAAGGCTCGATGATCACCCTTGTCCGATGATACCTTTCACACACAATCTTCAGCAACTCTGCTTTTGTTTACCAGTCTAGAGAAAATTTTGATCTCCATAGGCCCACTGTACCCAAAATATTGCTCTAAAGTCCACCTTCATACTTGATGCACTTTCACTCTTTGAAATCTCTCGGAGCACGCTGATATATCCTAGAAAATTGACATAGTTCCTCAAATTTACTTGTGTATTTGACTACTGACATTGAACCCTGCTTCCATTCTAGCAACTCAAGCTCCTTCGCTGTCCTGATTGAGTTTGGGAAATACTTTTTATAGAACTCGAATTGAAAAGTGTCCTATGGTATCGTAGCAATTTCCCGCTGCAGAAGACGTCTGATTCCCTCCCTCCAATACAGAGCTTCACCTATCAACTGGTAAGTGGCAAACTCAACAGACTGATCCTCCGGCACTTGTTGTGCTTGCAAGGCTTTTTCCATCGCCTGAAACCAGTTATCAGCTTCCGTCGTTCGTGGTTCCTTTAAATATTAGTGGTTTTATTTTCAGAAAGGGAGCCAACGTCATTGGCCCATTTCTGTTATTACCCTCATTTCTATTATTAATCTACTGACCAAGAAGCTTAGTCGTTGCCTGCATAGCAGCAACCATATTCTCTAGGGCATTCATGAAGTTTACAGGGTTATTCACAATTGTTTCGGGTTTCTCATTACTATTCCGACCTCTCTCTCAACTGCGGCCGCATCCACGAGTCGTCATCTGGTTCCTATTCACACCAAACAATTAATATCAAGGTGATCTGTCTCAATATCTCAAGTCTAGTACTTCAAAATTCCGAATGCATGCTCATAAACAAATATGCCACATATATGAGTTAGATATCCTAATTAGCATATACACACACCGAGAGTATACCCAGAAGTATATTCAGTTCGTCTCTCAGGCTCTACAAGAATAAACTGCTCTAATACCATAATGTAACATCCTACCACACAACGCCTTACGCTTAAGTCGTAAAAGACGTATATAAATATAGTGAATGAATTCATATCTAGGAGCCTTGAAGAAAAATCAAATCAATAGCGAAGACAGAAAACTGTGTCACACTCGCAAAGAGAACGTAAAACGGTTAAACGAACTCGAAAGGAAGGAT
>NC_029793.2:105734884-105741363 GCF_000816755.2 Arachis ipaensis | reverse complement strand
GTGTGTATCAGAGTGCCAAAAGATACAAAATATCAAGCTTCAGATGCAACATCCAAAGCTAAGGCTGACCGGAGTATAAATACATACATATACATCCCAAAAGTATTCCAAAACATAAGATAACACCTATTTCTCGAAGTCAACGTCTCGGAGGGACAAACATTCGAGTTATATACAAAGCAGGACATATCTGCATATATACATAGCTAAATACAAAATATAACAACCCAAAAGAGATCTTTGCTTGCTCAGAAATTCTCCAGACGCTCAATGAGGTGCCTCTCGACCTGCATCTGGAAAACAATAACACAGTATGGAATGAGAACCGGGAGTTATCAGCATGGTAAAGGTACCCACATAGATAATATATAAGGTCACGAAAAAGTCATAGACAATCCTAGAACTCCGACACTCAAAAACAATTAAGCTTAAAGAATCATATTAAGCCATAAATTTGGTAATCTAACTACGGATATCTAAATTTAATCAAACTCTTCAACTTTTTGCCTCCTCTAAACCTCCTAATCACTGGTGGAACAACCCTCGTCATGCTTCCGCCCAAACAAGGGGTCTTTTAGATACAAATGCATACAATTCAAACAAAGAAAACACAAATAGAGGTACAGATATGGCAGTTAGAGCAAGTAGCAATTAAGCATAAATAAACATTTAGGCAAACCAAAACAATGCACACTCAAGCAAAACATACAAATGCATATGATGTATGCCTGTCCTACAGCTGATGAGTCTCATCTGTTAGTTATATAGCCAACTCAACATATCCAGTAGCGAACCATTGGACAGTCCCTCTGTAACGCGTATCCCCAAGTTCAAAAATATCCGTGGAGTCAAATTCCAAGCTCAAATTATATCCATGGAGTCAAACTATGCATGCCCATGGGGGAACCCGGAGAGTTAAAGTGTCCTGTCACATCTTGCGACAGAGGATCAACAGAGTATCACATCTCAACCTGGAGCAAGTGGTGATGAGCCACTGCGTCTACCCAGGGAAACTCGTGTGTTAGATAACAGAAGTGAAATAAGACATATAATTCATTCAATCTCAAATCAATCATCAATCATAATCCATCAACATTGCATCGTTCTCAATCATGTCTTATTCATCACTTTTAATATCTCATCAACTCAATCATGCACTCCTCAACCAACCAACATTAATTCAACCATCCTTCCCACCATATCTAACCTCATTTACACCCTTTAAGTCAAGTACGTCGCTTCACAACCTTCCTCCATAGGTTCAGTCTACTTCTTATGCTTAGAAACTAGGTATTGGAATTTAAAAAGTAGTTATAGAGGTTTGGAAGGCTAAAGGATTGGTTAAACAATTAAAAATATCATTTTTGGCCAAAACAGGGGTTTACAAAAGTTTACAAGCTTGTCGGGAAGTCAAACGATTAAAAACATAAGTTTGTATAAAAAATAGTATATCGTGTGTACGCATCATACTGTGCGTATGTACGCACCAGAAATGATTTCCGGTTTGTGCATACGCATCATACCGTGCATACGCACACACCAGACTGACTTTCCGCTTGTGTGTACCCATCATACTGTGTGTACACACAGCTTGTCAAATTCGCAGGGCGTGCGTACGCACGAGTGTCAACACCTGCACTATTACGTGTGTACGCACCATAGGCTGCGTGGGTGCCCAAACAAAAAATTATGGTTTTCTGTAACTTAGCCAAATTCAGTTTTCTATACCTAATTTCTGACGTCTATAACTTCCTCTACAAAATTTCAATTTCCTCAATATTTAAACCGTTTTAAAGATCTTAAAATTTTCTTCAATTTGAAACAAAGTTAACTCAAATCCAAAATTCGAGGCTCAAGTTATAATCCGCCAAAGTTGGTTAAAAATCTGTTTTTACCAAAAGAGTTCAAAACCTCTATTTTCCAAATTCTCAATTTCAAACCAATTGCTTTCCAACTAAAACAGCTCCAATGCTCCAAAAATCATATTCACATATTTACCAAACATCTCTCATCATCTCAACATACAATTTCATCAATACACTTGACAATTTTCAATCCAACAGAATCATCATTCATCAAAATATCATCACCACAACTCATAATTATCATCAATAATCACGACATCAATCATCATCATATCCTCATAACAAACTCAACATTTTTACCAAAAATCATTAAACCTTAACAAGTTCACATAATTCAACTTATCCTACGGTCAACTAGCCTAAGTTTTCACGTAACATTATACATTATCTACGAGAAACCAAAATCATACCTTGGCTTATTCCTTTCTAAGCCCAGAACACCTCAAATTCCTCCGTTCCTCAAGTGTCCAAAGCCCCAATTTCTCACCAAACGAAAATCCAGCTTCCAAGGTTCACTCCCAAACATCCAATTTCACCAATTTAGCTCTGAAACACACAATTTCATCTAATTCCACATAATATCACAAAAATTAATATGGGATTTGATAAACCCCTATTTTATGATTCATCTTGTGCTTAATTGAGTGTTTTTATCAATTATTCACCCACTTATTCATGTAAATTGCATGCTTTCACAATTCCTTCCTTATTTTATGATATATGTGAAAACATGTTTCCTATGCTTTAAAAATATTAATTTTAATTATCCTTTATTACCATTAGATACCGTGATCTGTGTATTAAGTATTTTCAGACTACATAGGGCAGGAATGACTTAAAAGACAGAAACGAAACATACAAAAATGGAAGGAAAGCACAAAAATAGAGTTTTGAAGGAAAGGTAGTGACGCGCACGCGTGGATGACGCGGACGTGTGCTTGACGCAGAACACAAACGATGCGGACGCGTGACCGACGCGTACGCGTGACAAGGAAAAACTCCAATTGACGTGAACGCATGATCCACGCGCACGCGTAACAGACGCCACGTGCAGGAATCTACAGAAAACGCCCTCAGCGATTTCTGGACCCCTTTTTGGCCCAGATCCAAATCCAGAAACACAGATTAGAGGCTATAAAGTGGGGAATCCATCAGAACAATATACAACAACAATTGATACAACTTTCATATACATAATTTTAGGTTTCTAGATGTAGCTTTTAGAGAGAGAGGCTCTCTCCTCTCTCTTAGGAATTAGGATTAGGATTTAGGATTTCTATTATGATTAGGCTATTTCTCTTCATTCCAGGTTCAATGTTCCTTTAATTTATTTTCTACTTTTATTTATTCTATTACTTTAATTGTTATTTATCTTTTCAATTTGGTTTATGAACTCCATGTTAGGATTGATTTTCTTAATACATATTGAGGTATTTCAGATTTATGATTGCTTTCTTTAATTTATATTATTGATGCTTCTAATTAATCCAAATTATTTTCATTCGAGTAGATTTTCTTCCCTTTTGGCTTTGGTTGAGTAATTGGTGACACTTGAGTTATCAAACTCAGCAGTTGACTGGAAATTGGGATTGCTGATTGATTTGGATCCCTCTAAAGCTAGTCTTTCCATAGGAGTTGATTAGGACTTGAGGAATCAAGTTAATTAGTCCACTTGACTTTCCTTTATTTAGTAAGGGTTAACTAAGTGGGAGCAAAATCCAATTCTCATCAGACCTGATAAGGATAACTAGGATAGGATTTCCAGTTCTCATACCTTGCCAAGAGATTTTCTAATTATTAATTTATTTTTCTTGTCATTTAAATTACTTGTTCTTTATTTTAAAAACACAAAACATACCTTTTCCATAACCAATAATAAATCATACTTCTCTGCAATTCCTTGAGAAGACGACCCGAGGTTTGAATACTTCGGTTATAAATTTTATTGGGTTTTGTTACTTGTGACAACCAAACTTTTGTAAGAAAGGATTCTCTGCTGGTTTAGAAACTATGCTTGCAACGCGATGATTATTTTTATAAAATTTCTTTACTAGCAAGAATCTACTCGTCAAAATGGCGCCGTTGCTGGGGAATTGCAAACGTGTGCCTTATTATTGGTTATTGTAAATATTTTATTTTTCTTGTTTATTTGCTTTTATTTTTGTTTTTAATTTTTTTTATTAGTTACTATGAACTCTCACCTCCGTCGCTTTGAGTTTGGTTCAAATATTGTTGAAAGGAATGGAAGCTATAATAGGAACATGCATCAAGGTCAAACCAATCACAGATGGAAGGAGCCACGAGGATCTGATCAACCCTTTCGGCAACAACACTTTCCAAAGTACCATGGACGACGACCGCTCTACAATGCATGCCAAGACAATAGTTACGGTGGACCTTCTCGTGACAACCAACACCCACCAAATTATTATGGTCAAAAGCCATTCCGAGGTGCGTACCAAGATAATAAATATGGTGGACCTCCTTGTGGTTACCAACAAGCCCCATCATACGCCTATAAACCACCTCCTCAACATAGCTATGAACCACCAAACTCACAAGCCCCCTACCACCATTCACTTCCATATGACCCTAACCCATATCCACCCCAATTCCAATCCAATTACTCCCAAGAACCACCACTTTCCTATGCACCATGTCCATATCCATCGACCCAAGAATCACGGGAGCGTCTCAAGGAAACAGTGAAAAAATTTCATGCAATCCTTCACCAACTGAAGCAAGCGATCAATCGATTACCTCCTAGACGTTCGGACACTCAAGAAACCCCCATGGCTTCATGTGGACAATCTAATTAAGAACGTAGCATGAAGGAGATACTAGAAACTCCAATGGACAGTAAGGAGCATGACTTTGTACTGGAACAAGTGGAGGAAGCTGAAGTTATCGAAGAAGAAGAATTGGTTGAAGACATAGGAGATGCTGAACCTCCATGGGAATCCAAGATTGTGGAGAATTCCGTCAAGAAATTTGCAATTGATGCTAAGGAGGATAGTGCACAACCCCCAAAGCAAGTATCTTATGAAGAACTGGACGGAACAACTCAAGAAGTGAGTTTCCTTGATAATGATAATCACGAGTCAAGTTCTCCTAGTAATGAACTTGCATCCGCAAGTGAATTCTTTGATACTGAATAATCTTCCCCAAGTAAATACGAAGATTATGCGGAGGTAGACTTTTCTCAACCTCCAAATTATGACTTGAGTGATGAGAAAGATATCGAAGACTTTGATCAAGACATGGTTGCAGTTGAAGAAGTTTGCATAGAAGTGGAGGAATTCACAGAAGAATACAAAGGAGTAGAGCTTGCAATACCACTGGAAACACCTATCCCAAGGCCATTACCACCCAATACAAACTTCAAGTGGGTAAAATCCTTAGCCTTTATCTTTAATTTTCCACTTGAATATGGTTTGCTTGAAACAGATGGCCAGCTTAGAGCTCTTTGCGGCTTTAAGAGCAAAAGAGAAATGGTTCGCACTTAGAGCTAGTATGCAAGACTCAATGAGGCTCCACACTTCAATTTGAGGTGCAAGGATTGGTACAGAGTTCGATTGAATGGGTCTCAAAGATGTTTGGTCATCTTAGTGAGAATACAAATCCCATACCGCCCGGCTGGAAAAATGTAGATCAAGACAAAGGCAGATACAAAAACAAGGTTTGGGATCCTGGAATCTATTATGACATTCAGCACTCCGGGATCCTGAAAACCTGTTTGAACTTACTCAAGGGCTTTACGTGCCTTGTATGGGACCCCGGAGGCTGTTGGCATTTCAAACATTGGTGGAGATTTTTGGATGAATTCAAGCACAAGCCACCATAACAAGGAGCTCAGCAAACGTCCAACTTAAGGATTTTAACTAAAAGTGCTAGGTGGGAGACAACCCACCATGGTATGATTGTTCCTTTTTCAAATTTAATTTTATTTCGTTTTGTTTGTTTTTAAGTTTTATTTTATTCTATTTTATTGAACCTGGAATTGTTCATAACATCCATATCAGCATTGCATTTTGCATCCTACATAAAAAAAATGCACCCCACGCGTGCGCATGGGCCACGCGTGGGCGTCGAGTCGAAATCGACGTAACAATCCAACACCCAGAAAGTTGGGCTGGAATCGTGTGGTTGGTATGCGTTAGGCACAAATTGGGCCACGAGAACGCGTCAATAACGCAGACGCGTCACCTTCACTTCACACACACCACGCGAAAGTGTGGGCGACGCGTACGCGTCGCATAAATATTCTTCCCCCCTAAATGGAAACAGAGAGTTGCGCCAAAACAACGCTGGAATTGTGCGTTTAGCACAATTCTGAGCGATGCGTACGCGTGCCCCACGTGTACGCGTCACTTTCATTATCCCTCACCCATGCGATCGCGTCAATGACGCGTTCGTGTCATTGCCTTTTCGCCTCAATCACGCGACCGCGTGACCCACGCGTTCGCGTGGATTTGAATCCACTAACCCAACCCACGCGAAACCCTAACCCATTTCGCGTCACTTCCCCCCAATCCCGCTCTGCACTCTCTCTTCTCCTCTCCCCAACCACCACCTCACCACCGCCCCACCCTCACCGAGCTGCAACCACCACCG
>NC_029793.2:105721333-105734867 GCF_000816755.2 Arachis ipaensis | reverse complement strand
ATAACACTCACCCTTCTTGCCCCCTTCCTCTCTTTCCCCCTCTCCCTCTACCAACCCCCACCGCCGCCAAGGACCGTCGCCGCGCAGCTCTGCCACTACCGCGAAACCACCAGCACTGCCGTGTCAACCACCCGACCCACCACCATCTCTCTGAGTTCATTCTTTGTGCCTCTGCCCACCAGGTTCTGCCAAACGCCGATTCCGTTCCCAGTTTTTAGTTAGTTCCGCATATTTTCTTTTTTCGAATTATGTTCAAATTAGGATAGTTAGAGATGCATGATCGTAGTGGATTTTAGGTGGTTAGGTAGCTAGGATATCGTTAGTGGATTTAGGCCTGATAATTGCACCGTTCTTGTTACTTGTTTTATTTATTTCGCAATTTTGAATTTGCTGCGATGATAATGTTGTTCATGTGCTGCTCTTTACTATTCCTTCATGCAGATTGAGTTTGTTTATTCTGAAATCTTGTGAATTACTATTTGTTACTCTTTTCTGCACTATTTTATTCCCATATGAACTGTTTCTGCTGTTGTTTATTACCCGGGAATGTCCAATTTTTAGACGAAATGCTTCCCAATTTTTTTCAGCAAACTATTTCACACAACTCCCATTCATGAATTAGTTTTGGTAAATTCAGGGTTTTGCACTAATTGGTTTCATCCAAAGCATTCATGAATGCACGGGGCTAGCTTTCTTATTCTTTCTTATTCCCTTATTCATTAAATAACATTATTGATAATTCTAATTTAATTTTGCAATTCTTTTCTATGATTAATCATCAATAATCTGCAATATTTAGTTGAATGTGAGTTACTTGTTATTCAAGTTTGTGCAATTTTAGTTAATTGGAAACCACAACAACATGCCACTTACTTTAACTTCATTTTTAACTCTTAACTACTTTAACTTTATAACTTTTCTATTAGCTTTCAACTAGCCACCTTCAAACCATTTCAATGCATGTTTCTTGTTGTTCCTAATTAACAAAGAATTCCGCATTTCATAAGATTTTGGATTGTGATTTTTATTCTCTCACTTTTCACTTGAATACCGACCAATATTTTACATTCATTCAACTCACTCCATGCTTATATTGCTCTTTTATTCATCTTTTACCTATATGCTTTTATTGCTAAATTCTTATTTGCTTACCTGTTTTCCTGCTTTAGTTCTTAAACTGTATCCTGGAATTTCTGCTTTTCAGGATGTCTGACCCCAAAAGTAAAGAAAGGGGCAAAGCAACCACAGGCAAAAGAAAAAGAAGAGAATCCTCTACTTCTATATTGGATATTCTCCATGACGATTCCTAGCAGAAAAAGAACTTTACCCCGCAGGAAAAGGCCGATCAGTTGGTGCCTGCCACTGACCCAAAAAAGTTTGCCAACAGATACTGTGAGCTGAAGTATCCGGTCTTTCAAACTTCCAGAAATTTATATCGGGAAAAGACCCTTAAAATTCCAAAAGTACTCAAACAATACACTTCAGAACAAATTAAACAGAGAGGCTGGTTCTTCTTGGAGAGGAACTTGACTAAAGTCAACTCATCCTGGGTCAGGAAATTCTACTGCAACTACTTCAAAACGTCCTTGGATGCAATGCAACTCAGAGGCAAGCAGATTCTGGTTACTGAGGAAGCAATAGAAGAAATTCTCCAGCTCCTACCTAAATCCGATAAACCATATGGTTATCAACAAGCTGAAGAGGATATAAGATTCATGAGATTTGACTAGGACGCAGTCAAGCAGAGAATAGCTCTTGATCCTACTGTCCCATGGGTCATGAGCAAGTCCACAGTGGCCCCAAAGGGAATTAAGCTCATCTATCTGAACGATGAGGCTCGGCTTTGGCAGCAAATTCTGAGTAACTACGTGATGCCGAGCACTCATTAGACAGAGGTGCCAGCTGCCATGATCACCCTCATCTGGTGTGTGATGGAGGGCAAGGACCTATATCTTCCTCGCTTTATCCGGTATTACATGGCCAGGGTCCATGTTAGAGGCACTCTCCCCTTTCCCTGTCCATGTTCGAGGCACACTGCCCTTCCCCTACTTGATTACTCAGCTAGGCCGTCGAGCTGAGGTGCCCTGGGAGATTGCTGATGAAAAGCCAACCGCCGCAGACTGCAAGAAGATTATCCCTCACAGCAGGAAGTTCTAGGCCTTGGGTTACCGACCTCCTTTTCTTATTGACTCTGCTGAGGCAGCCACATCTTCTGCTGCTCCATCAGCCCCTGCTGCACCAGCCACCACCACGACACCCTCACCTGTTTCAGAGCCCATCTACCACCTCGTGCATCGCCTATTTGACCGGTTGGACCAAATGAAGCGCCGAAACCAGCGGCGATATAAGAGGTCTGAGCGTCGCAGCAAGCGACGCTATGAGCACTTAAAGTTGATTATCCGATCTGGCCACCACGACATCCCCTTCGAGCCTGACACCCCTTCTGAGCCATCTGAGGAGGAGGCGGATTATCATGAGGAGGAGGCACGGCCAGAGGCTGAGCAGGCAGGACCTGAGCAGGCTGCGCCACATCATGAGGAGCCCCATCAGATACAGTCAGCAGATCCAGAGGTCCCTCTACAGACAGAACCTCCACTTCGACAGGCAGATCCTCTAACGCTCATACAGACTACAGAGCCTCAGACCACCACAGAGACACCTACTGCACATCCCTCCGGAGATGACACTTCTTCACAGCCATGTTGATTGAGCATCGAGGACGATGCTTTTATTTAAGTGTGGGGAGGTCGCCATCTCCGGCGAACTTTATTTTTGGTGAACCACTTTCAGACTCTCTTTATCCTATTTTGCTTATTTTTCTGTATTTTTATTTTATCTTATCGTATTTATCTTTCAGTACTTGCACGTTTTTCTTTTGCTGTATTTTTACTTTATTTATGCATTTTGCACTTTGGTTTATATATATATATCTTAGATATTTAGTTTAGTTTGCACTTTTAGCTTATTAAGTTATGATATAGAATATATGGATTAATTAGTTTAGTTTACCCTTTTAGCATATGATAATTTGGTTTAATTGAAAATAAAAGAGTAAACTAGAAACTTTAGTTTAACAGAATCACAACAATCCATACACAGTATATATATAGTAATGCATGTTGGTTAATTTGACAACATTTCTTCAAGGAAAACACTAAATTGTATAAAAGCCATTCAAAGATTCACATTGAGAATAATGGGAACTCTTGATTTCTACTTGCATGACATACATAACTGATATATGGTTTCTGAGCCAAAGAACACACAACCCGTGATTTTTTGAGCTTAATTGTATGGTTACATTCAACCATAAATTTCATTCCGTGTGTTTCGCCATTCTTTTCTATGCTTGTAATCTTTACTTTGTTTCTATCTATATGTCTAATATAGAATGTAGATACATACCCGTATATGATTGAGGCCATCATTTGAATTTTTCCTCACTCATCCCAAATAAGCCTACCTCCTACATCACCCTTGTTAGCCCCCTTGAGCCTTTTAATCCCCTTCTGTTCTATAACCACATCACTAGTCTTAAGTAGAAAAATAAATAAATAACCCAAGTTGAATCCTTGGTTAGCTTAAGATAGAGATTGTGTATCCACTAAGTGTGGGGAAACATGGGAACATGGGTTGATAGGAAAGGATTAAATTAATAAGAATAATCAGAAGTTTGGGAGCATGCTCATGTTAAACCAAATTAAACTAAAATACTATGTGCATTGATATATATGTTATTTTTGCTTTTAATAAAAAAAAAACTTTTTGTTTTAATAAGCAAGTAAATAAGGGGACAAATTTACCCCAGTATTGAGTTAGTAAAGAAATCAATGCACATGGGATAAAATCAAAAATAAAAGATTAATACATGAGTATGTGATGAGAAAGTGGAAAAAAATTATGGGAAGCTAAGCATAATTTTAATTATATATAGAGTATGTATATGTGGTGCACGAAATTATTACTCTCTTACAATTTCGCACACATGACCAGCAAGTGCACTGGATCGTCCAAGTAATACCTTACGTGAGTAAGGGTCGAATCCCACGGAGATTGTTGGTTTGAAGCAATCTATGGTTATCTTGTAAATCTTAGTCAGGAAGTCAATTATGTTTATCGTTTTAGATCTAATGCTCCTTGTTTTCGAAAAATTTGGAGGGAAAACACCAAGGAACACCAAACTTAAAAATTTTAAGATCAAGACACCAGGAAACTCAAGAACACTTTGAAGACTCACAAGAACACAAGAACATGAAGGAAGAACACCAAACTTAAAATTTTTTTTGAAAACCAAACAAAATTTTCGAAAATCAAAGGGAAATCAACAAGAAAACACCAAACTTAAAGTTTGGCACAGGATTTAATAGAAAAAAATATTTTTGAAAAAGAATGTTTTGAAAAGAGTATAAAAGATTCTAACCCAATCAAATTAATGTTCTAGCCAAATGAGTTATGGGACCTTATTTTAAGAAAGATTATTTTTGAAAACACCAAACTTAAAGTTTGGCACAGGATTTAATAGAAAAAAATATTTTTGAAAAAGGTTTAAAAAATATGATAGCCAATTATCATGAACATAAACACCACGATCTAACTAACTGAGTTATAAATTTAAAGTATTTTAACAAGGGATAAATAATGAAAGACTCTAAACCAAAAAGAAAGATTTTTTTCCTAATCTAAGCAACAAAATAATCCGTCAGTTGTTCAAACACGAACAATCCCCGGCAACGACGCCAAAAACTTGGTGCACGAAATTATTACTCTCTTACAATTTCGCACACATGACCAGCAAGTGCACTGGATCGTCCAAGTAATACCTTACGTTATGTTAGGTGAGATCTTAGACTAATTAAGGATTCAATTATTAGCTCACTTAGCCTTATATATATACCCTTACCTTTACCTTGGCCCCATTACAACCTTGAAAAAGACCTCATGATGTTTGTATGTATACATTATATATTTGTTGATTGGTTAGATGAAGAACAAAGTTTTAGAAAGTATGAATAGAAAAGAATAGAGTGATTAACCCCAAACACTGAGTGACTAGAGAGTAAACACAAATCTAATGAGGGTTCAATAGCTTATTTCTATATATCCATGTTTAATTGTTAATTGTCTTGCAAGTTTGTGAAATATTTTAACCCAACTCAATTGTGAACATGTTTTAATATGGTTTGGCCTTAATTGTACATATATGATTCCTTGAAAATATGAAGCAAATTAACCACATGTAAGCTTTATATATATAAGTGAATAGTAATTAGAATTGCATGATTCATTTAGGATAGATTGCATTGCATAAGATTCCACCATTCTACCTTTACTCTTTCTCTTGGATTTAGCATGAGGACATGCTATTATTTAAGTGTGGAGAGGTTGATAAATCCCTATTTTATGATTCATCTTGTGCTTAATTGAGTGTTTTTTATCAATTCTTCACCCACTTATTCATGTAAATTGCATGCTTTTACAATTCCTTCCTTATTTTATGATATATGTGAAAACATGTTTCCTATGCTTTAAAAATATTAATTTTAATTATCCTTTATTACCATTCGATACCGTGATCTGTGTATTAAGTATTTTCAGACTACATAGGGCAGGAATGGCTTAGAAGACAGAAAGGAAACATACAAAAATGGAAGAAAAACACAAAAATGGAGTTTTGAAGGAAAGATAGCGACGCGTACGCATGGACGACGCGGACGCGTGCCTAGCGCAAAATGCAAGCGACGCGCACGCGTGGATGACGCGGACGCATGCTTGACGCAGAACACAAACGACGCAGACGCGTGACTGACGCGTACGCATGACAAGGAAAAACTCCAATTGATGCGAACGCGTGACCCACGCGCACGCGTGACAGACGCCACGTGCAGAAATCTACAGAAAATGCCCTCAGCAATTTCTAGACCCCTTTTTGGCCCAGATCCAAGTCCAGAAACACAAATTAGAGGCTATAAAGTGGGAGAATCCATCAGAACAACATAGGCAACAATAGACAACAACGATTGATACAACTTTCATATACATAATTTTAGGTTTTTAGATGTAGCTTTTAGAGAGAGAGGCTCTCTCCTCTCTCTTAGGAATTAGGATTAGGATTTAGGATTTCTATTATGATTAGGCTACTTCTCTTCATTCCAGGTTCAATGTTCCTTTAATTTATTTTCTACTTTTATTTATTCTATTACTTTAATTGTTATTTATCTTTTCAATTTGGTTTATGAACTCCATGTTAGGATTGATTTTCTTAATACATATTGAGGTATTTCAGATTTATGATTGCTTTCTTTAATTTATGTTATTGATGCTTCTAATTAATCCAAATTATTTTCATTCGAGTAGATTTTCTTCCCTTTTGTCTTTGGTTGAGTAATTGGTGACATTTGAGTTATCAAACTCAGCAATTGACTGAAAATTGGGATTGCTGATTGATTTGGATCTCTCTAAAGCTAGTCTTTCCATAGGAGTTGACTAGGACTTGAGGAATCAAGTTAATTAGTCCACTTGACTTTCCTTTATTTAGTAAGGGTTAACTAAGTGGGAGCAAAATCCAATTCTCATCACACCTGATAAGGATAACTAGGATAGGATTTTCAGTTCTCATACCTTGCCAAGAGATTTTCTAATTCTTAATTTATTTTTCTTGTCATTTAAATTACTTGTACCTTATTTTAAAAACACAAAACATACATTTTCCATAACCAATAATAAATCATACTTCCCTGCAATTTCTTGAGAAGACGACCCGAGGTTTGAATACTTCGGTTATAAATTTTATTGGATTTTGTTACTTGTGACAACCAAACTTTTGTACGAAAGGATTCTTTGCTGGTTTAGAAACTATACTTGCAACGCGATGATTATTTTTATAAAATTTCTTTACTAGCAAGAATTTACTCGTCAGGGTTCACTAATTTAATAATTTTACAAGAGTTAGAGATTCTTCACCTTAACCACGGACAATTAGGGTAAAACCCAATGATCTCCCAAAGCTAATTCAACTCTAAGACATCAAAATCACATAATCCTCAATACAAACAACACAAAATTTTGAAATTGAAGGGGGTGAGTAACTGGGTTTGGAATGAGAATTACTTACCACTTTGTTCGGTTGGTTTTGAAAAGCTCGACACGGTAGTCGCGTGGCTGCAAACGGTGCTGCGATCGGAGCTCCGGATTGAGAGGTAAGTGGAATTGAATGTGAGGTTAGGGTTTTGTGTTCTTATTTTGCTCTCCTTTCCCCAACTTAGCATGCCTCTCTTTGATGATGAAGGGAGGTGTGGCTGAAGCCAATTAAGTGAAGGTGAATGAGTTGGGCCTTGGGCCCAATATAGGTCTGATTCAACCGGTTCGGCCCGTTGACCCAATTTTGGACCAAAAACCTTTAAAATTAGTGTTAAAATTCATATTATTAATATTTTTACCTTCGTAGATTATAAAAAATATAATTTTCTAATTTTTTCGAATATTATTTAATTTATTAGCTAATTATTTATTAATTTTGTGGGGTTTACAGTTTCTTCCTCTCCTATTGGTACACGAAATTGACTCCACAATATTCGCACAGATAGACCACAAATTTCAAACTATTATAGTACATTATTTTACATTTATGCAAAATTAGTAGATGAAGGAACAAAGACATTAAGTAGATCTTTGTTATTGAATTCAATTCATTCTCTAGATTTTTTATTTTTTTTTATAATGAACTAAAACTAAAATACTTTCACCAAATATTTTGAAATCACACACAATAGTTTTACTTATTTATATACATCTGCTTCCTAGTAAATTATTCTGGATAAATCCAATTTTGGCAAGGAAGTTTCTCTCCTAGTAAATCGGTTTGGATGAAACACTTGTGTGATTTTTCTTTTTTAAGTAAATTTATTCAAGGTAAATCGATTTCTCTATATATGTACAATCCTACTAAATCGTCCTAGCTAAAATCGATTTATATTGTGACATAGTACTAGGGTAAACCGATTTTAGTTAAAATAATTTATCTGATTCTATACTAAATCGTTTTAAGTTAGATCGATTTGTGTAAGGAAATATTAAAAAGGTTTAATTACTCTGCAGGTTCCTATAGTTTCACCGAATTTTTAATTAAGTCTCTATACTTTTTTTCTTTTCAATTGGGTCCCTATACATTATTTTTTTTTTTCAATTTAGCACCTGCTAACGTTAAACGTTAAAAAAATGTTAGTGAATTGTGAAATTACTTGTATACCCTTAAGAACCCAATTGAAAAGAAAAAAATATAAGGACCTAATTGAAAATTCGATGAAACTCTAAATATTCAATGAAAGATATTCTTATAATTCTTATTCAATGATTCTAAAACATGAAAGATATTCCTATAATTCCTTTTATTTTGTCATTATCATTCTTTTATTTATTTATATACAAATTATACCAAAAATATCTTCTCCTTTTTTTATTTTCAAAAATACCTTATCTTAAGAATATATATAGACAAAAAAATGGATAAAATAAAAGAGAAATAATAGTAATACATATATATAAAATTCAGTTTCCATCATTCAAATATTCATTACGATCGTATAACATTTTACATTTGTGTGGATTCATGAAATATAGTTTGTATCTTTATCATATCATGGTACACCATAGAAAATCATAAGGCTATGTAATTTGTGTCATTGAAATTTGAAATTTAAAAACAAAAACTATAAAAAACATAGTTTCAGTGTCATATAAATAATCTAGAAATCAGTTGTATTGCAGCCTTTCACTCTCTGAACCAACATAGGGATCAACAATAACATTGACAACGGCCGGTTTTCGAGTCAAGAAAAATTCTAAAAGAGCATACTTGAGTTCTCCCAACAAGATAGCCCTTTCTACCAAAAGCTTTAATCAAAGCATATTAGCCTGCTTTGGGAACAAAGGAAGTCAGAGCAGAATCATCTTTGTAAGGTCCATTCATCTATTCTGGGGTTCTCCGGTCACCATCATATACACCTCTATTGTTGAAAACAATCACTACTACAATGTCTGAAATGAAAAAATGAAAAAAGATTAATCATCACACAATTACAAGAGCAATTTATTGCATATAAAAACAAATATATGCAACCATATACGATCATATTAACATAATGAAAGAATTTGCATATGGCATATGATAACAAGAATCATTGATAGAGTAATAACTAAAATTGTTTACAAAAACTGACAGTAAGAACCACATATATATATATATATATATCTTCAGGCTGCTGTGTACAATTTACTGCTAAACAGATTAAGCTTCATCTCGCATGAACAGTATTGAAGCATTACCCTTTTATTTTTTTCACCTTATATTCAATTAGAATTTACATCTAAATAAAACTTGTAACCATACATATTTTACATGTAAATTCTCAAATTGTAAATCATGTTGCTTGTATGCGAAGTTTGTATTCGTAGGTTTTGATGAATGACAAACCAACAAACGACATGAAAGACAAACCTATCTCTACATGTGAAACCGCTAAAGAGATTTGGGATAAACTCCAAATCACTTACGAAGGAACCGACCACGTTAAAGAATCAAAGGTATTTATGTTGGTTCATGAATGGGAAAATTTTAAAATGAAAGATGAAGAGAGCATTAAAGAAGCTCTTGAAAGACTCTCCAAGATCTTCAACAACCTAAGCATGCTTGGCACAAAATACAATGATAAACAAATTGTGACCAAGGTGCTTACAAGCCTTACACCAAAATGGAACTCTAAATTCTTTTTGAAAGGGGGAATATCTCATCCTTGAGATTAATAGAGATATTGAACTTAAAAAAATTCATTGTTTTATGCATGCTTCTATGACACATTTCAAACTCCTTTCTTTTTGATAATGTCAAAAGGGGAAAGAAAAGTTTGAGGATATTTGAAGTTTTGAACTTTTGAAAAAGAAGAAGTTTGAGGATTTGAAAAGAAGAAATAAGTTTGCGAAACAATGATTTCAAAAAGACTTCCGCTAAGCAAAAACTTTTTGATATCTAAATCGTTTTCTTTGATAAACGCCCTTTAAGGGAACAAATGCACATATTTAGGGGGAACTCCTGCAAATTTATTTGAGTTGGTGTCTATTGGAAAGTAAAAGCTCCTTATAAATGCTTAGCAATTGAGTTAAGCTCTTGGAAAAATACTAGTATAATAACACTTTTGTATATTGTCTTTAACTTTCGCAAAAAGATTCATTGTTGTTGCAATACTCAATTCACCCCCCTCCCCCCCTCTTGAGTAATTGTGCATAGGTTCTACACAAATTACAGAAAATTCTAAAATCTGGTTACATTCAAATGGTCACTACTACTACTACTACATCTCCCCTTGAAATGGTGAAATTGCAAGCAGTGAAAGAGTTTATTAGGTCTAACAAGGTGAAATTTTCTTAGCTTTATCCCGATTGACCCTATTCTCAAAATATTATTATTTTTTCAAACTATTAATTAGCTCAAATTTTAATTTCTCAGGCTTGCATTCACAATACGAATCCCAAAATGAAAGTTTAGAATTAAAATTAGAAAAAATAAATAAAACAAAAGTATCCGTTCAATGCATGTTTCCATCAGTAAGTATGAAGCTTTTTTTTTTTGGGTACATGCTAAGACCTCCAAATTACAGGTCAATGGTGCAGCAACATCAAAAAATAACTTAGTATTATTGATAACAAATATAAAGGAAATTTTCCAAAATAAAAAATGTATATAGATTCTGAGTAAGGAAAAATAAGGTTATTTCACCCCTACCTAAGTTTAAGATGCAAAACTTCTTTGAAAACTGTTTAATTGCGGCCCTGCTGTATCAGGGTTCGAGTCCATTAACTAGCAGCAGCAATTTGAAAATTTTGCCGATCTGTGGCTGGCGGTGTGCGCATCGATGAGTTGGGGACAAGAAGGAGAGAGAAAGCTGACGTTAATTGCAACGCTGTGTGGGTCTTGTGGAGAATTCGGAATGCTGAGATATTTGAAGGAGAAAGAACCACAGCTCAAGTGATTTTTGTTACGGCATCGAAGCTCCAAGATTTGTCGCTAACACTTCCAACCTTGATTCATCTTTGTTCCGTCGACTGTTGCTGGTAGTGGATGAACGGCCTTCTTCTAGTGGCGACGAGCATGGGAGACGCGCCGAGCAGAGGAGATGCCGCAAGAGGGGACCATATGGCGGATCCAGCGGGAGCTCAAGAAGTTAGGGCTACTGGGTTAGGACTGGGTGAGTGTGGGACAAAATAATAAGAAATTTTTTGGAAATTTTTAAAATATGAGGGTATCTTTGATTAGTTTTTTTTTTTAATGCGAGAATATTTGTTTTTTTAACAGAATATTCCATTATTTCAAACGTTTTTATCACGGTAGGGACTAAATTGAAAAAAATTATATAGTATAGAGACCTAATTGAAAAGAAAAAAAAAGTATAAAGATCTAATTAAAAATTCGGTGAAATTATAGGGACATGCAGAATAATTAAACCTATTAAAAATGAAAGACAATTCAAGATAAACGTGGAATTAAATCGATTTAAATGGGTGATTTATCCATTTTTTAACGTTAAACAAAAATCCACTTTGTTTTAAATCCTCTAGAGCTGAATCCAAAGTAATTATGACGCTCACTGGAAAAGCAAAACACTTATACCAATGATGACAAATATTTGATCATATAAACTCTAATTAATGTGGGAACTTCATTCATACTGCAATAATGATAATATGGGGTATTATTAAATCTTGTGGTTTCATCATTTTTAAACAGTCAAACAATATTCATGAAGTTAGAAAGTTGTGGGATGAAGACAATCAAAATGATGGGAATGAATTGTCGTTTATGAGAGTGAAAAATTATAGTTAAAACAAGATTTTTTATTTATTTATTTTTTTACAGTGTGGGATATGGAATTCTTCAATTGTACGCATGTCTGGTCAATTTTGTCATCAGATTTTAGATTTTACAGTAAAGAGCATATCACTTGCTATAATTTCGTGTACGATTCTTGTGTACGCTTTTTCCAACCACAAGAAGTTGTCCGAATTAGAGGATGCAAGATTATATAAACTTAAAATTAATGTTTGGATCAAATTAAAATTCAGTGTTGAAATGCAAGATATAATCTTTCTAGTTATTATTTGGTGTCACATGCATGCATTTCCCCCTAATTTGATTTAGGGTTTAATTCAAAACATATTTTGATAATAATATCTAGGGAAAATTACATAGATTTCTCACAAATGTGGCTTCCTTTTATTTGTTTTCGCTTACATTAATTTTTTTAAAATCTCCTTTTAGGCGAGTCTTGTATAAAATACTCGTTTTGTTTCAAATATTTGTCTCTCTTTGGATAAAGTGATATATTAAAAAATTAATACATTTAAAAAAGATAAGAAGATGCACCACATCATTTAAATGAACAATTATTTGAAGAATATAGTAATATTTAATAAGATAAAGTATTGTTTTAGTCTCTAACATTTGTGGTGAATTTTATTTTAGTCTCTAATATTTTAATCGTCCTATTTTTATCCTAAAATGTTTAAAATAGCATCAATGTTATTCCATCGTCAAATCTCTCACTAACAATTAACGAAATTAATGTACTATCAATAAAGCTTTTGTTAAAGTTATGATTTGTTCAACTCTCTTTTTTACATTTACCTTCACTTTCTCAACAAATTCAAATTTCATTTTTCTGCTTCTTTTTACACTATTAATTCTCTAAAAAGAGTTTAAGGGGGAGGAAGAAAGAAATAGGAGAATTAATAATGTAAAAAAAAATAAGAGAATGAGGTTTGAGTTTATTGAGAGAGTAAAAATAAGAGAAGGGTTGAACAAACGTAGCTTTAACAAAAGCATTATTAATAGTATATCAATTTTGTTAATTATTGGTGAAAAATTTAATAATGGGATAATATTAATGCTATTTTAAATATTTTAGGATAAAAATAGGACGATTAAAATATTAGAAACTAAAATAGAATTCACTCCAAATATTAAAGACTAAAATAGTTACTTTAAATTTAAATTTAACCTTATTTAATGATAATGTTACTTGAATTTTAATAGAAGTTAATATATCATTTTAATAGAGAGTAGATAGACAAGTTAAACTTTACCAAATCAAAAGGGGAATGGAATTGGATCTAATTTGCCTTAATATCTGACATGCCAAACCAAATATGGTATAAGTATACTCGTCATAGTGAAAAAAAAAAATAAAATAGTATTGTATGGAAGTTCTTGGACTAATAAACAAAAGGGGGAAAAAGAAAAAAGGAAAGGAAAAGAAAAGAAATGAAAGGGATATTTCATTTGGATGGGGAAAAGGAGACAACAAAAGAATAAATTATATGTAGGTGTATTAGTATATGTGTGAGAGAGGTATTCGTATATCTTATAATTTCTTTTGTCTTTTTGGTATCTTATAATTACTTTAGTTTCTCTCTTTATACCCCTATATACATTCTAAAATGGAGAAAAGCAAGACATGCAAGAACATTTTTCGGTGAAGGAAGTCAT
>NC_029793.2:105720232-105721231 GCF_000816755.2 Arachis ipaensis | reverse complement strand
TATATATATATTTTGTTTATGTTTTTTAAACATTAAGATACCAATATGTTCTGACAAGCAACTAGAGGCTCATTTTTTAAATCTTGGCATGGGGCTACTTGTTTATACGGATGAGACTTGAGAGTCTTTAATCACAAATTCACATTAAATTAAAAGGGTTCGTTTAGAATAGAAGAAAAGTTGTCCCATTTCAAAATTAAAGCATATATCTTCAAAAGAAAATTCACAAAATTTATATGAACAAATGAAAACTAAAACCAATATTTAAAACCTCATTCAATTATCTCTCCAAATCTTCTTAGTTCTTATGAAACAATGAAGAAGTGTATATTTTTATTTGGATTCTTTATTTATTATTTAAAAGGTATCTTTTTTCTGTTCTTTTATGATTAGGATGCCAAAAAGCCAACGGGGCTAGCAATTAGGGGAACATAATCATGCTCAATGGATTAGCTTATTGTCCTTAAACACTGTTTTAGTTTCATTTTTCAAAGTTCTAACTTTAATATGGCTGGACTATTGATTGCTGCTTAGTGAACTTCTTTTGATGATGTCTATTGTAATTATTGATTCTTAAATTATTAAGAAGTTTTTTTTTTTTTTTTTAAATTTTCTCTCCTTGGCTCTCTGTAAAATCTTTCACTAGCTTTATAGATGCAAATGCTTTAATTATAGTATGAGGTTTGCTTTTCTTTTTTTGTGACTTGAGGAAAAGTAGCAATCTTTTGTTAGGTGAGGAGTTCGAAGAATTTCATTAGGGAGGTCCTACACTCATAATTTACAAAGATGAACACGAGTCCCTTTGTTTTTTTCTTGTACTTGATTCTTATTCCCTAGAAGAAATTGAACATATCCTTAAGCTTAAGGACTATATATGTTGATTAATTTTCAAAAACCTTACCAGATTTAATTATCAGTTTATTTAAGGCTCCAAAGGAAAGAAAGGAATTGAGGCCGTTAATTAATTAATAAGAAGAGAATAGGAGGTATATGTTTGGT
>NC_029793.2:105715766-105720166 GCF_000816755.2 Arachis ipaensis | reverse complement strand
TAGTTAAATAACTTTTAATTAGCAAAATTTTAAATAACTATAATTAATAATTATGAATTTTATATTTAAAAAAAATTAATTAATCACAATTAATTAATACAGAATACAGTTTAAAAATATTTATTAATTTGTTGTTGACTAAACTCCTGATAATTGCCTAACAAGATTGTTTTTTAAATTCACAACTTTTATTAATTTGATTTTTAAAATTTTAAATGTAATATCATAGTCTTTAAAGTTTCGACACCATAATAGTCCCTCAATAAAAAAAGTTTGAGGACCAATAATTTTTACTTATTTTAGTTAGCATTTTTGGACTTGTAGACCAGTGTCTAATAATTTAATATTATATTTTTAGTCAATATTTTTAATATTATTGATTAACTGGTGTCAAAAATAATATATTATGTTAATGCTGTAACATTGCTCGTTTTTTTGACCCGTTTCCAACGCTGATTTAACAAACGCAGTGATAAACTAACACTTGCATATTACTTCTCTTAATTCATTGTTATAGAAATGTTAACTCATTACTGGATTTACTAAGTCAGTACCAAAAAGAAGTCAAAGAAAAATTATAGTATGCGAAGTTTAATCCTAAAAATTACAATAATAAAATTAAGATCTCAAAAATCAAATTAATAAAAGATGTGAATAAGGAACAGACTGCTTAATAAAATTGAGATATCAAGAATGGGATATATTACTAATAAAAGCTGCTCTTAAAGTTTTGTCAGAGAAATATTTTCTTCATTTGCTTCTCTTTTTTGGTACAAACTGCAACCTGCTCAAGCATTATTTGAAAATTTTAACTAAAAATGTCTTAACATTTTTGCGAAAATATATACCAAAACTTGCTTGTTGAGGATTTATTCCATATTTGGTGTTATGTTTTCTGTTTTAAATATAAAGGTTATTAAAAGCTTCCCTAACTAGCTAAACATAATTTTAGGAAACAAAATTTCAGGATGATAAAAACATTGACGCCCTTGGTAAATGTGAATGAAAAAAAATGCTAGTAAGTAGTACTTTGTTATGATTAATGGATAAAACATTTATTATACAAAAGAAAAAGGATAAAATATACTTTTTTTTAATATTTGTAAATTTTTGTTAAAAGTATTTTTAACATTTAATTTTGAATTTATTATAAAATTTAACTTTAATCAAATTTCTAAATTAATTAATATTTTTTCTCTATCCAACAATAATCTGCTATTTAAGAGAGCATAATTAATTTGAATAAAGCTCTACAACGTAACCAAGTAAAATATTTAATCAAGTCTAACTAAATTGTTTTACTATCTTAATAAGAATAAAAATAAAAAAAATTAAATAAAGAAGAAGAAGAAATACACAATACTATAAAATTAATAGAAAAAAAAAGAGGTTATATTCATTTAACTAAATAAGATTGTAATATAATACATGTTCATTCAAATCTAATATGAGAAACAATATTCTTAACAAAAGAAATAAGAGCAATAGAAAAAAAAAGAAAGAAGGATAAAAAAAAGGGGAAAAAATGCAGCATTAAATAAGATATTTTTATAATAAAATTTTAGTGTCAAAACTTAGAAATTTATATGTTATTGTTAAGAAAGTTCGATAATTTTTATTCTAATAAAGTTTACATAATTTAAAATTTTCTTTTTTCTCCACATATTCTACTACTTTTTTTTTATCTTTTTTTTTTTATTTTATTTTTTTCATAATTGTTTTTTCTTTTGCTTTTCTTAATGCATATATCAAATAAGAAAGAAAAAGAAAAAAAATGAAAACACAACAACAACAATTCTAAAAAAGGAGACTCACAAAAATACACACACAAAAAAATATGATGAAGAAAAATGGCGTACATATATGTTGTATGAGTGATTTTTGTTAAATTTAGATCAATTTAATTAAATTTAATTACTAAAAAAATTTAAATATGTAACGAGAGTAAATTAATTTTTTCCCCAACTTCACCCTTCTTAGTTATTACTAATAATTGTTAAAGTAGGGCTCTTTTCTCAAACAGTTTACCTTTTTCTATTTTTATTCAACTAATTTTGTTGTTTTTTAAATTTAAGTGTTACATCTTAAAAGACAATTATAATTAGATAGTATTTTAACATTCTATTATTTGAAATTCAGTTGTTAGTTATATAATTTAAACAATTCAATTCAAATTTATTTTATTTAGTATTTATTAATTAATGCTAGAATTAATAAATATTAAATAAGATAAGTTTATTTTTTTTGTCTCTATAAGATTATCAAATAATAATTAATATATGTGCTCATATAATAAATTGATAAATAATTCTTGCATATTTGTAAACCATCCTTAATGGATATTTTAAAATTAATCAAACTATTATTTAATTTTCGTTCTTAATTAACTATAAGTTGTAGAAAAAATTTTATTAGTAGTAAAAGAATAAAATTTGAATTTTTTATTTAAATTAAATATTGGGTAAAATATATTTTTTGTCCTTAAAGTTTGACAAAAGTTTTAAAAATATCCCTAAACTTTATTTTATTTCAATTTTGTCCCAAAAGTTTTCGATTTGCATCAAATATACTCCTGACGGCTAATTTTTCAAAAAATTTAAGATCGATTCAACAATAATTTCATAAGAACAACCCCTCAACACAAGCAAATCAAGCATAATTTTTATGCATTATTATTATATTGGTCTTAAATTTTTTGAAAATTTAGCCTCCGATGATATATTTGATGCAAATCGAAAACTGTTGGAACAAAATTAAAACAAAATAAAACTTAGGGGTATTTTTAAAACTTTTGCCAAATTTCGGAAACAAAAATATACTTTACCCTTAAATATTTTATTTACTGAAATATAAAACGTGTAAAATATTTATGTTCTTATCCGATAGACTAAAGATTAATCTGTTACATGATTTAAACTTTATTTAAGGGTCTATCACTGGCCAATAAGTTGTTGTATACACAAGGCGAGATTCGAATTCCTGACACTTACTTAAACAGATAAACGATAAATGTATTCAATAATATGTATATTGGTAAACAAAATATTTATTTTATTTATAAATAAAAAATCCAATAAAAATAATATATTTTAGAAACAATAAAAATTATATTCTATCAACTTTAAATACACATTAAATGTCTATATTTTGTTTTTCATTATACCATATTATATTGCTGATAATCATTTATGTTATTGTGCATGAAAATTGCTGATTTGAAAAGACAAGCCTTGCATTGTAATTGGCCTAGGCAAAGGAAGAAAAAGGCCAAGTAAAGAGGGGGGAATTGAAGAGTGGTGGAAACACATTGCAGTAGAGTCATTACCTCTGAAGCAGGCCTATAAATCAATAATGCTTCATATTTATTTGTGGGGCCTCCACTTTATATATATTTTCAGATGAGAGGTCAAATCCTTGTACAAATCCCCCAAAATAATGTTGCTATTGTGCTGAAATCAAAGTGTCTTGCTAATTCCTTTCATTTAGGATCTTTTTGGAGTAAATAGTTAAATTACTTTTGAAAGATTATTCGTTTTTTAAATTAGTTTTTTTTAAAAAAAATTAATTAAATTTATTTTTTAAAAATTTTAAATTAGTCATGTTAGTTTTTTTTTGTCAATTTTTTTGTTAATAGTGTTAAAATTTGTTAATATAGTATGTTAAGTAATACTCCAATACACATCTATAAATTTTAATTGACTATCAATATAATAAGTTTATGAAATTAGATCATATCAAAATCTAACTGAAGAAAAAACGTGAGTCATTGGAATCTCTCAATTTAGAATTTAATTTGGTTTAATTTCATAAATTAATTATGTTAATAGTCAATTAAGACTACTAAATATGTGTTTTAATATTACTTAACGTATAACATCAATAAAATTTGACGCCATTAACCATGAAAGTGACAAAAGTACTAACATAATTAATTTAAAATTTTTAAAAAATAAATTTAATTAAAAAAACTTGTAAAAACTAATTTAAAAAAGAATACATTTTTAGAGATTAATTTGACTATTTTCTCTTTATTTTAGTAGCAACTTGAAAGTTTTTGTCCTTTAATTTGCCATGCCCACCCTCTATCTGTTTTTCCTTTTTTTTTCTTTGTTTATTTTCAAGCAAGTAGTGCTTATGACATATTGACATGTGGTGTAAAAACATAAAGAAGTTAAAGATATTTGAAAAATAATTGGTCATACAACACCTGGATGGCTGATGCTGGATCATAACAATAGAGCAAATTGCGTAAATAAATAAATAAAAAGATGGATCAATTTTATCCGAATGTAATTTTTTAAAATAGTTATATTTTGATCCTATTTAATTTATATAATTTCAAAATTTATACATAAATTGTTATAGAATATAAATTTTTTTATGAAAATTGACTATTATTA
>NC_029793.2:105713808-105715672 GCF_000816755.2 Arachis ipaensis | reverse complement strand
CATTTTATCTATTAATTATGTTTGGATATAATAATATAAAAGTACTTTTTTGTTTATTTATTATGTAAAAAATATTTTTTTTAAAAAAATAATCTTTTAAAAAAGATATAAATTATATCTTCTCAATTTTTTTTATTTTTTTAGTCCATTTATTTTTTCTACTAAAAATTTATTAAACATGCTAAAAAAATTATTTTCATTAAAATTTTTTTTATCAATTTAATAATATCCAAACAAACATACAGTGAAAAGAGAAAAAACAAAAGAAACATGTAAATTCTACACTCTCTAGTGTTTATAATAGTAATTAATTTATACATAAATCTCTACATTTTGTAGGAGTTTATAATAACAGTCAATTTTTGTATAAATTTTTATTCTGTAACAGTTTAGGATGATAGTCAATTTTACATAAATTTTTACATTATATAACAGTTTATGTATACAATTTAAAATATCTACACTCTATAATTGTTTATATAAAATATGTATAGAACCGAAAAATTAATATTAATATTATTGTCTCAAATAATTCATCAATCATTTAATTTTATTATAATTAAAACCACTCATCCTAAAAAATTAATTTGAGAGTAAATTTTATAGATAAATGAATTGAAAAAAAAAATACACAAATATCCTAAAATAAAATTGGTTATATAACTATCTCGTCTGTATATATATATGTAAATCGAATCAATTGAATTCGATTTATACTTTTTCAATGTAAAATGAATCAATGGAATTCAAATTAACAGAAGCAGTACTAAATTAAAATAAATAGATTCTATCTAGTAAGAAAACGCGTCTGAACTTACGCAGACCAGAATAGATCGAAGTAAAAGAATTTGAATTACTATAGTAGTTCACATATATTATCTTTTATCTCTTAGTAGTTTACATACATTGAGGAATACTAGAAGGTAAGTAAATTTTTTTTTATCATTAATTAGCTAACAATATTTAAAAGTGTGAATTTAAAATATATTATTAAATTATTAGACTAAAAGAATTGGACTGATAGATAAAAGTATCGATTAAAAAAATAAAAAATAAATTATAAAATTACTTTTTAATCGTCTAATTTTGGAGATTGAGTTTAGAGTTTAAATTATAAAATTACCTCGAGAAACTGACGATGACAGTGAAATAAAACTTATAAATCATTGTCACTATCTGTTACAAACGAGTCTTACTTCACCCTATCGCAAACAACAAAAATCAAAATTGTATAAAATATTTTTTTTTACCCGGCCTGTTTCATTCTATGCAGTCTCGATTTCTAAAGTATAATATTCTGAAAATCAACAAAAATTATAGAAGGTCTAATAAAGACATTCAATGGATCCTTATCATTAAATTTTACTCCCTCTCACATTTTTTTTTAATTGTTCCTCTGTAGTGCACTAGACCTAAAAGACTATTTTTACTAACCATTCTGAATACCACTCTATTGAACACTCCATATTTTGATCCTATTTATATAGCACATACTCCTTAATAAATTGAATTAAATGAATTCGATTTAATCAAAATACATGTCTATACTAGTAAATCGAATCAATTAGATTCGATTCACCTTATTTTATGAAAGGCTATAAAAATTCGATTTACCATAGTTTATGCATTTATTTAAATCAAAACAGTTTAATTCAATTTAATATACGTAACGCTTATCTTTTGTAAATCGAATCTATTACTGATTTGCTATTACACTTACTAATTCGAATTATATAGATTCGATTTATATGGAATCAATATAAACCGAATTAAGTTATTTCGATTTACATAATTTTATAGCCAAAACAAGACATTCATGTAAACTTATTATATTTCATATAAAATTATAACCTATTCAATTTGT
>NC_029793.2:105711370-105713702 GCF_000816755.2 Arachis ipaensis | reverse complement strand
TTTCTATTATCGAAAAGTTGAATTGGACTAATTTTTATCACACTGGCAAATATATATATATATATAACATGGTAGAGGCAGAGTTTAAAGTCTCAACCTTTTCTATCGTTGTCTCTTGTTGGCCTCCATCTCGTTGCCACACTGCTTGCCGGTCCCTTTGTGTTACCACGTCATCTCGTTTTTTGTCTTCACTACTCGTTGGCATCATTGTTCGCCGTCCACGTTTTTCTCTTGTCTCCTCTCTGTCTTCTTTTGCCTATTTTTTTCTTCTCTGGCCTACTTCTCTTCCCTACATGCGGTGGCCAAGGTGAGTTTTTTTTTTTTAATTTTTATAGGTATTCAATCATTATTGTTTATTATTTTGGGTGATTGTTGCTGTTGATCCTATTTTAATGTAGTTGTGTTGGTATATAAAAATGGTAAGATGACAAAATTTATATTGTGTTATAATTTTAAGGCACGATTAAATCGCTTTTTTAGAGAGATATTTGTCTCCACACTTAGTTGTTATAGGGTTGATGACAATACTCTCTCAAAATACAATTAAACCAATGAATTTCTTAATTATCAATAATAAAAAATTCTCAACTCTCTTAAACTTTAAAAGAATGAGAAAATAAGGCTTGACAAACAATTTTCTTACTCTGTCTGTTTTAATCTGTTTTAAGTAGAAGGGATATATATATATACCAAAAGTCGCGTACAATGTTAAATGGTTATGACCTTTTGTTGTTGTGTGAATAGTCACAACCCTTTCTTTGTTGTTATGTGAATAGACACAAGGTATCATTTCACACACTAACCATCACATACATACATATATCACCGGTTAATAATTAACTAATTTAAAACCGGTTAAGATTTTTAACTACGCACTTAAATATTAATATTAATTATTAATAAAATTAATATTAATATATAAAATTTGTAAATATTCTTTAGCAATGGTTAATTTTTAGTTATTTTTTATTCCGTAATTGATGCTGTTTTTTTTAATTATTATTAAATTTTATGATTGTTACTGTTTAGGTTAATGATACTTGCTGATTAGATTGATTGATCTTTTCTGATTATTGCAGGTCTAATTTTTTGTGTGATCTTTTATGATTGTCATAACCCTAAAATAATAATCTTTGATCTTTTTTTTTATGATATTGTTGTTGTTGCTGATGATTGAATTTGGAAGAGTGAAAATAGAGAATGAAAAAGAAAAAAAAAAGAGTGAGGTAGAGAATCTACTAAAAATAATTTGGAATTTAGAGTTTTAAAAGGGGAAAGAAAAACGAAAACGGCTTCTAATGGTGCAAAAAAGTTTTTGAAGCTCAAATTGAGATTAAAGTTTTAACCTAACAATAGAGATCAAATTGAGTTAAAAATTTGTATGTGCCATGTAATATAGTCGCTGTTGTCCACTATGGTATCTCCTAACACATACTATCACTTATTTTACGAATATTTGCCGAAATATATCTCAGAAACCACCGTTATTAAGTTTAGAAATAAATTTAAGACAATTTTAAATTTAATAATAAATTAAAAACTCAATTACAAATTCAAAATCCCCTTTAAGATTTAACTTATTCTAAAATAAATTGAATGCGTAAAGTTGTGTAATTTTAAATACATGATGCTGCTTTTATATATAGGCTAAGCATCCATTTTTTTATAACAGAATAACTAACTTATGCTCTAAGTAACTGTACTACTTCTTCTAAATGTATTTTCTTGATTAGATACTTTATCACAGATGCTATAACAAGTTTCCTTAAAAATATAATTAAATCGAGCTAACTTATAAACTAGAATAACTGCTAGTTCTTAATTATTGTGTACAAAAGTAATATAGAAAAGGTTGGTTTATTAAAAATATGCGAATTTATTAAAAGACAGGCCTATGGACCTTGACCATTCAATTTGGAGAAGATCAATACAGTTTACTAATTCAAAGTCTAGATATGATTAATTATATAGCGAATTTATAAGTTCTTAACGCCTTCCACATGCCAAGATCGTTATTGGGTACAATAATTAAAATAGTAAATACAAAAATCGTGTACCCTTGAAAGCAACAATACTATTTTTGTTTTGGAAACCAAATTTTTTTTTTTAAACAATTTAAAGTATGATATTTTGGAGACCAAATTAACGCCCACATAATTTTTCATATACTAATAATTAATTAACCTGACTTTTTTTATTATTATTAGGGTTAAGTATGATTTTGGTTTCTAAAGTATAGATCGAAAATTTTTTTCGTTTTTAACTTTTTTGCCTACAAAATCATCTCTAAAGTTTAAAATCAAGTTTTAAAATTGTCTTTTTAACTTAAATA
>NC_029793.2:105706944-105711263 GCF_000816755.2 Arachis ipaensis | reverse complement strand
TAACTTAAATATTAAAATTTTAGACCAAATTACCCTAACAAAAAAAATTATAAAATAAAAAAAAAAAGAGAAAGAGAGTGTTTTTACTCCTGCGAAAGAGAAAGGAAAGAAGAAGAAGGAGAAATGGAAGAAGAAAAAACTGTCTTCAGTCCACCTCTGCCTCCACTTCCACTGCCATCTCCGTACAATTTTGGTCCCTAAGGTAAGGATGATTTTAAAACCAAGTTAAATCTTAGGAACGATTTTGTATGTAAGAAAAGGTTAAAGACAAAAAAAATTTTTGGTCTATACCTTAAAAACCATAATCATACTTAATCCTTATTATTATTATTATAACGTGTGAAAAGAATAATATAATAGAAAAATTATATTAAAAAAATTATTCTAAAAGAATTGAATAAGAATTTAGATAATAATAGAAATAATACGATAAAATAATGAAATTATAATTTTTTAAAATGCATAGAGAAATTTATGATACTCTCTTATATATTATAAAAATTTATACAAAGAAACTACACATATAAGAGACTTTATTAATTTTTTCTCTAATTTTCATTCACTAATTTTATGCAAAATGTAACATACATTAACAAATACTTTAACTACCTATATACATTACAAATTTTTTAATAATTAGTGGAGGTTTTCTAGTGAGAGTTTTTAAAAATCTACGCAAAATATTTTATTTATGACAAATTATAAAATTCTCCTGCATAATTATTAAAAATTCTCCCACTATTGCACATAATAAAAATTCTCAAACACCCTCCAAACAAACCCTCAGAGCTAGTATCAGAAAACGTGCAACAGGTTAGCTTCGTGTGAGAGAGAAGATATCTCGTCGAAACCCTAAAGTTCGTAGTCGTCGTCGCCTCCATCGCCACTGCTATCACCACCACCATCACATCCATTCATCTCCTTGCCGCCACCGCCACCACATGCTTTGATAATCTCTTTTTCCGTTGTCTCCTCTGTCGACGCATCGTCTCCTTTGGTCGCGACATGATAACTTTTGGGATCTCTCTCTCTCTCTCTCTCTCTCTCTCTCTTCGTTTTTTGTGGAATCTTTTCGATTACTTCTCTGATTTTGGATTTGACTTTTGTTACTTTTGTGATTATTCAGTGAACTTGATGGTGACACAATTAATCTGGATATTTTTGCTTACTGATTTTGCGAAAATTTTTTTGTTTTTATCTAGCTATTCAAGGAATTAGTGATTTTCGACAATATTTAAATTTTTATTTCTATACATGTGCGTGACACTTTTTTTTTGATATGATATCTTTTATTTTATGCTAACGTATAATTTTTTGGATGTTGTCCTTGTTAACTCAGAAAAAATGTTCAATGATATCCTCCGAAAAGTTCAAGGTTCTTTTTTAGTTTTCCTTTCATTTTCTATGGATAGATTTTGTTTTCTCTGATTTATGCTATTGGAGATTTATTACTCTCTCCGTTTGATTTTGTAAATAACTAAATATGTTTTCATCTTTGTTAATTTAATTGTGTTGATGCAATTTCATTATGAAATGATAATATAGAGCTGATTGATTGCTTTTTTTTTTTTTGCTAAAAATCTATTAAAAACTTAATTCTCTTTTTTATTTAACTCTATATTCTTATTGTCGCTTGGTTCAAATTGTTGCAGAAGAAGGATAATTCCAAGAATTCATTGTATATAGAGAATTCGATGGAGGAATATGTCACCAACTTTGATGAAGTGACACAAAATTTTGATTGAGGTAGGGACTAAGAAAGTTTTGAAGCAAATGTTGCATAATGATATTTTTTTTACTTTATTAATGACCTATTGATTAATAGAAAAAAAGAATGAGATATTTTGTTACTCCCTTTAGATATTTTCTTTTGTCGCTCTATCCTTTATAAGAGAACTTGAATCGCTACCTCTATTAGCAAGGGAAGCAAGTAAAGTAAGTAAAGTGAGTAAGAACTAATTTATTGATTTTTTTTAGCTACTTGCAAATCATATTTGTATGTGTGTGTGGACATTCATTATTGATTCTCTAAAAAATGGTACTAATTATTAACTTATACGGTTGCATTGCATCTTTAATTTCTTGTAATCACTTCTTTTTAATTACTTCTCAGCCCATGGTCAAGTGATAGAGAAGAAATTAATCTCCATAGCTCGTGAGATGGAAAAGCTTTGTCCAGAGATTGCAAGTGTAGAGAAAAGACAATGTGCACCTGCCAATCCAGGTATATGCAAGAAGATGAGAATAGTTAAATAATAGTTAAATAATAATACAGAAGATGAGAATTTTCTATCCAATCTCTTGTTTTTAATTTTTGGTTCATTTCAGTCTCTCGCATGTAAGTGGTCTAATCCCTTATTTTTCACCTTCTTTTCATGTTGAGTAGTTAAATAATAGTACAAAAGATGAGAATTTTTTACTCTCTTTCATTTGTTTATTATTCTCTATAGACTAGTTGGTGTTGGAGAGACTTCATTTATAAATCTTGCAGCACCTTTCATCGACGATAATGCTCTAGTTTCTTAGGTTTTCATTTAACTTTTTTGTTAAATGCATTTCTGAATTTCGAATTTGAATTTTATTTTTTTTCTCAATGCTGTATGTAATAGAAAATATAAGTTTAATACTGATATGTATTAGAAAATAGCATGGCTTGCAATCTTTTACATGTGTATACCAACTGGATACACAATTGGTTATGTTTATGGAGGTTTGGTGAGTTTTATCTGGTGTTGTTCATAACACCATTAAATACTGGAACTAACACCTCTCTTCGTTGATTTTATCTTTGTTTGGTTGTGGTTGTAACAGGTTGGAAGTTATATTGGTTGGCGTTATGCTTTTTGAATAGAATCTGTATTGATGCTTGTATTTGCTATTGCTGGGTTTGTTATGAAGACTTTACAGTTGAAAGGTGAACACTCGACACTTATATCAGTTTCATGCAAAAATTGTTTTTGTTTTTTTTTTAATGTTGTTTATACAGGTTTTGTTCCTGCTTATTCAGAAAAGGTACTTGTTTTCCAAAGATAGATCAATTGGGTGATAAGATTTATGTTGTCAATATTCTAGGTATTTCTTCCTCCATTGATATCCTAATATCCTCTATGCTTCAACTGCTTACATAAGATTTGACTTATTTTACTGGTAAATTTGTCAGAAGCTCCCATGTCATATTCATGTTTTTAAAGTCTTATTCTTTTACTATGTCTCACTTTCATTACTTATTTTTTTTGTTAGGTTACATAGCATACAACTTTGTCCTTGATGCACAGTTTGAGATCCTTGTTGACAAAGTGAAATGGTGGCGGTGAACATGGAGCAATGAGAGGTAGTGGAGCTCAAGCTCAACATCATAATGTGGAGAAATTTAAGAGCAGAGAAGAACTTAAAGGAAGAACAAGAGAAGTCAAAGGTAGTGTGCCACAGAGGAGTGGTCAAAACAAGGAGAGTGCGGGACAAGTTACTATTGAGAAAGCAAGGGGGAGACAGAAGAAGAGAAGAGGGTGTTAGTGAAGGATAGAGGTTGCAGGAGGCTAGAGTTGGTGGTGGTGTTGCTGAAACTGAAGTTGCAAAAGCAAACAAGAACCAGGAACAAAGTTGTAATTTGTTCAATCAATAATAGTGATTTATAGCTTCCAGATCCATTTAGTTTCAATTTTAAATAGTTTGCAACCGTTCACTTTGCTGTAATTTTTTCTTATTTGAAATTTAATTTTTGTGAGAATTTTAAACTGCCACAAAAATGTTAAAAAATCGCCAAAATATCAATTCAAAGCTCCCACAAAACAGACAAAGAACTGCCACTAAATTTTATCGTGAGGGTTCTGTAAAACTGCCACAAATAAGTTCGTGGCTCCTCAAATTTTAGAGGTTTAAAAAACTCTCACAAACCTTTTTGTAGGAGTTTCAAACCGCTACAAACTAAAAAAAATGCCACAAATCCACTTAAATCTTGTAGTGATATTAGTTTTCTAGAAGTAGTAATATGTGAACAAACAAATCACTACTTGTTCAAGTTGTCATGATATCAAGTTGATCAACTTGATCTTGTCACATTGTCTTCTTGTACAACTTTATCAAAAAGTTGTATGACAAATTGATAAATATTAAGTTTAATATTATCATTATGTACAACTTGTTTCCAACACATAATTAGGTAATAACTTATTTTTTGATTAAGTCAAAGATTATGACTAAGTTAGTTTATCCAATTTTAATTTTGGTAAAAAATTACCACTAATTAAACTTTCATATGTTATGTATGAATATCATCTTTAAATTGATCAAGTCGTAATATTATATTTAAACTTTAGTTA
>NC_029793.2:105705015-105706685 GCF_000816755.2 Arachis ipaensis | reverse complement strand
TTAAAGTTTTATAATATTTTTTAATTTTTTTTTCAAACTTCAACTTACTCCCCTTGTACTATTTGGTACTTCTAACTATTTTTATTAACTTCAAAATTTTGTTTTTCGTTTTCAGTGACACTCAATATGTACTTAATTTGATACATTATTAAGACTCAAGAATTTCTGAAAATGAGTCATGGTATTGGCATAGGGATTTACTTGTGAGAAGTATAATATAACCCTATAAAAATATTGAACAATCTCTCATTTAATTTGATTTGAAGGATCATGAGTTTTAGAGATTAGAGTTTTTTTTTAAAATTAAATGAAAAATAATCTAAAAATATATTTATTTTTTATTAAAAAAATTGGTCTTTATCTTTAAATATTACAGAAATTAATTATTTTAGTAATTTTAATACTAAATATTATTTTTATTAATTATATCTCTCTAACATTTCTTTAAAGTATTTTTTCAATTATATAACTATTACGACTTATTCTTTCATTTGCATCAATTTACCAGCAGAAAAAAGAATAACAAAAATATAGTAAAATATTTTGAAGGAGTATATAGGGTAGATAATTTTCATGCATCAACTTTTTTTGGGACTTCTTGTTTTCAATTTTCTTTATCATTTAGGTCAAAGTTAGGCCAATTTACTAAAATAAATAAAATGACTTTTAATATTATCAGAATAATTATTTTACAAAACGGATATTAAAATGCATTTTTTCTATAAACTATGTAAACTGTGAAAGGGGACTCACGATTTACAAATGAACGTAAACCGTTACAGGGGTCTTGCGGATTACGTTGGAAGCCAAAATGCACATAATCTACGGTAGGGATGTTGCGGTTTGTGTGTGAGTTGAGAATGTGCATAAACCGCGATCCTTTTGGCTTCTACATCTCAATCTTCATCTTCTTGCTCTGCATCACCAATTCACCATGCATCACTAATTCTCAGGATATTATGCTTTTTCTTTTTTTTATATATATATTTTTTTGTTGATTTTTTCAGCGATCATTTTGATTATTTTGTTTTAATTTTATCAAAATATCAACTTTTTTGGGCTTGGATGTTGTGTTTATTTATTTATTTATTTTTTGTCAGGTTATGCCTTCACTATCTACTGGCTAATTTCATTGGCTAAATTTTCTGGTACTTGATCAAGGGAATCTCAATGATGTCCCTGATTCTTTCTTTAAGTTTAAAAACAATTTATTTTTATATAATATTAAATATGAAATAAATTATAATCTTAAAATAATTAATTGTATTTATATAGATCAACCATTAAAAAATAAGACTAGTAAGTTAATCTATTATTAACTGTAACTCTTTTTTTTTGGTGACTGAAATAAATTAAACAAAGAAAAACAAAAGAAACAAAACAAGGAACTGCTTAAATAGAGGGACAGTCCCGTTTAAGACTACTCTTAAACTCCTCCCAAGGTGAAAGAAGCTCCACATGCGAAAGTTGTAACTTCATCGCCATCTTTGCCATAGTATCTGCCACCGTGTTTGCATCTCTCATAATCAAACGAAAGTCAACACGCCAATTCCAATGCATTATATCTCTTATTTTGAGCACCAGTGGATCAATAAACCCAAAACCATCTTGAGTAACAAGATTAAATGCTTCCACACAATCCGTCTCACAAATAACATCTCGTTGACACA
>NC_029793.2:105699662-105704808 GCF_000816755.2 Arachis ipaensis | reverse complement strand
ATTAATTGCATTTATATAGATTAACCATTCAAAAATAAGACTAGTAAGTTAATCTATTATTCACCATAACTCTTTTAATTCAGGTAGTACGTACTACTAAATAAAAAATCTAACAAATATACTTGTTCAATCCTAAATTTTAGAACTATAAATTTTAGAACTAAATTGACTATAAATTCAACAAATGTATTTCATGTTTGATATTATATAAAAATAGATTGTTAACTTAATAAAAAATTAAATATTCTAATGTTCAATATGATCATTCCTTATCCATCCTAATATTCTAATGGGAGTCATTTCGTCTGCGAATGGCACTGTTCTATTTTGTAGGCGTCTCATTTCGCAGGTGTCAGTGGGCAGATATAAAAACTGATTTTAATCTTCAATTAGCAGGCACCATGACTAAAATGATGTGCAATTCCATTTCATATTTAAAGAAAGAATCATTTTATCTTATTTATTTATATAAAAAAACAAAAACCACACTTTGGTCGTCGAGCGTCAGGGCTTTTCCCTGATGAGATGTCAGACATGGGTGAAGCACTGATGCTGGTGAAAACTATGCTAAAGTTGAAGGTCCAAGTTGAAAAAATGTTCAATTGGGAGAAAAAACACATATACACAGAAATCGCGAAACCCCTGTTGCGGTTTTTAGCCATTTTGCATATCAACATAAACCGCTGTATGGGTGTAGCGGTTTACGTTTATTTGTAGACTGTGGGTCCCTTATCGCGGTTTACATAGTTTAGGAAAAAAATGCATTTTGGTATCCGTTTTGTAAAACGTGTATTTTTTTTTTGAAAGTAGACAGCTCAACAACATAGTAGTAGAGCAACCAGAGTCACCCAAACTAAAAAACAAACAAACTTAACAAGAAATACAACAACACAAAATACAACAACACAAAATCCGTCCCCATGTCTTCTCCGGCATAGCCATCAACAACTAAAGGGATCCTCCCCGCTCTACTCGTTAGCACTATTCAAAGACATGTTGATAATTTCTTTAACTCCTTTGCTTGTGTGCTGAAAAATCCACCTATTCCTTTCCNNNNCTCCTCGGTTCTTCTGTCCGACTAAGAAAATGCTCTTTCATCGATTCCGGATAAGACCATCATCGGCCAAAGGCTGAAATCCAAGCACTCCACACCTGCCAAGAAAATACACATCCGAGAAACAAGTGATGTACATCTTCCACCTCGTTATTACAAAGAACACAAGTAACATTTTCCTGTCTGATGATTCCAAACCGGCTCAACCTGTCCTTTGTATTCACTCTTCCTATCAGAACAAACTAGACAAACAGCTCCACTCTAGGCGGAACCAGCCCCTTCCAAACAGTCCTGGTGAAGCTGTAGCTAGTTACCTCCTCTGGGATCAGTTCCTCATGCATCACCTGCACAAATGAGTTAGTTGTAAAAACACGTCGCCTATCATATTTCCACACCACTCTATCCTCTCTGCTATGAACTAATTTCACATGTCTCAAAACCTCATGCAATGCACTCAGGAGTTCCAACTCCCATTAGAAGAGCTCTCGCCTCCATTGAAAGTTCCAAATCTACTCAAACCCATCCCAAAACCCGCACTTCCCTATAACAGATCCACATTGGTTTGAAACAGAGAAAAGCCTCAGGAAAAATCCTTCAGAGATCTACCAAGCAACCATACATCTTTCCAAAATCGAGTCAGACGCCCATCACCAACCTCCATGGACAGGCCTGCAACCATCTTATCCCTTAAATGTTGATTCATGATTTGTAACTGGCAAATATCCTTCTATGGTCCTTCTCTAGTAGGCAGTTCTTGAGTCGACAGTAGCTCATAGGGATTTAGATTATGGCAAGAACATACGACCTTTTTCCACAGTGGGCACTCTTCCTTTGCAAATCGCCACCACCACTTAAACAACAGTGCTGTGTTACGAACCATAGCATCCCCAACTCCCAGCTCACCTAATTTCTTCGGCGCCTGCACCACTTCCCACCTTACTAATGCCATACCAGTCCTACCCTCTTCTGAACTCCACATGAATCTTCTCTGTAGCGAAATCAATTTTTCAGCAATAGCTTTCGGCATCTTGAACAAGCTCAAATAGTATACTGGCAGACTGTTCAACACTGATTTGATAAGCACCAACTTCCCAGCTTTGTTTAGCACCTTAGCTTTCCACAAGCTGAGTTTCTCCTCTACCTTTTCTATTATAGGCTTCCATGTCTTCACCAACATCAGATTAGCTCCTAGAGAGATTCCAAGGTATTTAACTAGAAGGGCATCCCCTTTACAATCCAGCAAGTTACACATACGCTCGACCCATTGCTCCTCACAATTAATTGGAATCAGGCTGGACTTATCAAAATTGATACTCAGGCCTGACATCAACTCGAAGCATCGCAGAAGCCTCTTGTAATTCTTAATAGTCTCCTCTTCTGGTGGGCAAAAGAGAATAGTGTCATCAGCAAACTGAAGGTGTGACAACGCTACACTATCTCTACCAACCAGCAAAGGAGATATATGACCATTCCTCACTGCCTCTCCAATCATTCGATGCAGCACATCCACAACCAGTACAAACAAGAACAGAGATAGTGGGTCACCTTGTCTCAAACCTCTTTCCATCTTGAAAGGCTTAGACGGCGAGCCGTTTATCAGCATCGACATAGACGCAGTAGCTACACACTCCATAACCCATGCTCTCTATTTATGCCCAGATCCCATCCTCTGCAGCACACTGTTCACAAAGCTCCACTTGACCCTGTCATATGCTTTTTGGAAGTCAAGCTTGATTAGGGCAGCCCCCTTTTTTCCTCAGTTTAAGCCAGTTAACTGTTTCACATGCAATAAGCGTCCCGTCATGGATTTTCCTTTCCTGTACAAACACACTCTGGGTCTCTCCTACTAATGCTGGCATCACTGATCTCATCCTCCTAACTAGCACCTTCGAAATAACCTTATACACACACCACACCATACTAATAGGTCGCAAGTCTTTAATCTCCTTCGCACCTATGAATTTAGGTGCCAACGTCACCCAAGTGATATTGGCATCCGCCGGTAGCTTGGCTGTCTGGAAAAACCCCATCACTGCAGTCGTGAATTCAGAACCAATCTCATCCCAACATTTCTTGATGAAGTTCATGTTGTATCCGTCACATCCTGGTGCCTTGGATGACTCACAGTCCCACACAGTCTCTCTGATCTCCTCGGCCGACAGCATTACTTCTAGAGCCATAGCATCCTCCTCACCTATTTGAACCACCAGACCATCTCTGAAACCCATAATAGGAGAGTCTTCCTGATGATATAAATCCTTATAAAACTCTCTGATAGCAACCTTTATTCTAGCCTGATTCTGAACCAGCCTGCCGTTGATAACCAGAGTATCAATCCTATTGTTCCGCCTTCTTACTGAAGCTATATTGTGGAAGTATCTTGTATTTTTGTCCATATCATTCACGTGCCGAGACCGCGACATCTGCTTCCAATGTACTTCTTTTCTCACATACCATCGCCCACAACACTTAACCGACGCCTTTCTTCTAGCCTCCAGTGTTCCATCATATACTCCATTGCTAACCATATCATCAGTCCTCTTGATCTCTTCCTCAAACTTTATAATCTTCTTATCTATCTCACCAAAATTTGCCTTATGCCATCTTCCTAGTGGACCTGTCAGCGCCTTCAATTTATCTGTAAACTGTAGCTCCCTCAAACCTCTCCATTCCTCCTTCACCATCCGTTTCTCTGGCACATCCAACTACTTCACCTCCATTGGGCTCCTATCATTCTAAAAGTGTTAACTGACCAAGCGTGCAATGGGACCCCAAAGCATTCCAGCCACACCCTTCGAGTTTCACTATGTTCCGACTTCTCCCATCGCCACACTCTATGGAACAACTGTAAGAGGCTATTCATGTTAAACGTGTAAGCGTCGTCAGCACGCCGAACACTGTCAAAAGTCAGAAGTGCTTTGTATGCGCCTGATGAGCGGATAATTTATACGCTTTTTGGCATTGTTTTTAGTATATTTTTAGTAGGATCTAGTTACTTTTAGGGATGTTTTCATTAGTTTTTATGTTAAATTCACATTTCTGGACTTTACTATGAGTTTGTGTGTTTTTTTTGTGATTTCAGGTATTTTCTGGCTGAAATTGAGGGACTTGAGCAGAAATCAGATTTAGAGGTTGAAGAAGGACTGCTGATGCTGTTGGATTCTTACCTCCTTGCACTCAAAGTGGATTTTCTGGAGCTACAGAACTCGAAATGGTGCGCTTCCAATTGCGTTGGAAAGTAGACATCCAGGGCTTTCCAGAAATATATAATAGTCTATACTTTGGTCAAGAATAGATGATGTAAACTGGCGTTCAACGCCAGCTTTCTGCCCAAATCTGGCGTCCAGCGCCAGAAAAGGAGCCAAAACCAGAGTTGAACGCCCAAATTGGCACAAAAGCTGGCGTTCAACTCCAAGAAGGACCTCTACACGTGAAATACTCAAGCTCAGCCCAAGCACACACCAAGTGGACCCCAGAAGTGGATTTATGCATCAATTACTTACTCATGTAAACCCTAGTAGCTAGTTTATTATAAATAGGACCTTTTACTATTGTATGGGACGTCTTTTTGACCATCTTTGGACGCCTGGTTCTTAGATCAAGAGGGGCTGGCCATTCGGCCAGGCCTGGACTTTCACTTATGTATTTTTAACGGTAGAGTTTCTACACTCCATAGATTAAGGTGTGGAGCTCTGCTGTTCCTCAAAGATTAATGCAAAGTACTACTGTTTTCTATTCAATTCATCTTGTTTCGCTTCTAAGATATTCATTCGTACTTCAATCTAAATGTGATGAACGTGACAATCATCATCATTCCCTATGAACGCGTGCCTGACAACCACTTTCGTTCTACCTTAGACTGAATGAGTATCTCTTAGATCTCCTAACCAGAATCTTCGTGGTGTAAGCTAGAATGATGGCGGCATTCAAGAGAATCTGGAAGGTCTAAACCTTGTCTGTGGTATTCTGAGTAGGATTCAATGAATGAATGACTGTGACGAGCTCCAAACACGCGATTGCGGGGCGTTAGTGACAGACGCAAAAGGAGGGTGAATCCTATTCCAGCATGATCGAGAACCGACAGATGAATAG
>NC_029793.2:105695626-105699095 GCF_000816755.2 Arachis ipaensis | reverse complement strand
CAAGGTGACCATAGCTTGCTTCATACCAACAATCTCCGTGGGATTCGACCCTTACTCACGTAAGGTATTACTTGGACGACCCAGTGCACTTGCTGGTTAGTTATGCGAAGTTGTGAAGATATGTTTAGACCATGGTCCTGTGCATCCGTTTTTGGTGCCATTGCCAGGGAATCAATTTCGAACAAAAATTCACAACCTGAGTAGCAATTTCGCATACCAAGTTTTTGGCGCCGTTGCCAGGGATTGTTCGAGTTTTCGCAAACTTTTGGTCCGGTAACATCAGTGCCAAGTTTGATCCGGCAACAGCACCAAGTTTTTGGCACCGTTGCCGGGGATTGTTCGAGTTTGGACAACTGACGGTTCATCTTGTTGCTCAGATTGGGTAACTTTCTTTTCGTTTCCTTTTCAAAAATTTTTCAAAAATATTTCAAAAATTTCTCACCTGTTTTCGAAAAAAAAATATTTTCAAAAATATATTTTTATTCAAAATTTTTAAGAATGAATTCTAGTGTTTCATGAAGCATGTGAAGCCTGGCTGGCTGTAAAGCCATGTCTAAATTCGTTTGGACTGAGGCTTCCAACCATCAGCTGTTATATGACTGTAGGGTATGTCAGGCATGTCATGTCTGGTTTACATGCTGAAGCTTGGCTGGCCATTGGCCATGTCTAGTATTTTGGACCGGAGCTTTCATTGAAAGCTTGGCTGGCTAGTGAGCCATGTCTAATTCCTGGACTGAAGCTTTAGACTAAGAATGCAAGATTCCTGGAATTCATATTAAAAATTTTGGAATCCTTATTTTTCTTTTTTCAAAATAATTTTCGAAAAAAAAAATAATAATTCCAAAAAAATTTAGAAAATCATAAAAATCAAAAATATTTTTTGTGTTTCTTGTTTGAGTCTTGAGTCATGTCATAAGTTTGGTGTTAATTGCATGTGCATCTTGCATTTTTCGAAAACTCATGCATTCATAGTGTTCTTCATGATCTTCAAGTTGTTCTTGGTAAGTCTTCTTGTTTGATCTTGATGATTTTTTGTTTTGTGTCTTTTCATGTTTATCATATGCATCCTTGAATTCTTAGTATCTAAGCATTAAAGAATTCTAAGTTTGGTGTCTTGCATGTTTTCTTTGCATTAAAAATTTTTCAAAAATATGTTCTTGATGTTCATCATGATCTTCATAGTGTTCTTGGTGTTCATCTTGACATTCATATCATTCATGCATGCATTCATTGTTTTGATTCAAAATTTTCATGCATTGAGTCTTTTTGTTGTTTTTCTCTCTCATCATAAAAAAAATTCAAAAATAAAAAAATATCTTTCCCTTTTTCTCTCATCAAATTCGAAAATTTGGATTGACATTTTCAAAAATTTTTAAAATCAAGTTGTTTCTTATGAGTCAAATCAAATTTTCAATTTGAAAATCTTATCTTTTTCAAAATCTTTTTCAAAAATCAAATCTTTTTCAAATTTCTTAGTTATTTTCGAAAATTCTAAAAATATTTTTCAAAAATCTTTTTCTTATTTTTATATCAAATTTTCGAAAATAATAATAACAATTAATGTTTTTATTCAAAAATTTTAAGTTTGTTACTTGCTTGTTAAGAAAGATTCAAACTTTAAGTTCTAGAATCATATCTCATGATTTCTTGTGAATCAAGTCATTAATTGTGATTTAAAAAAAAAAATCAAACCTTTTTCAAAACCAATTTCAATCATATCTTTTCAAAAATATCTTCTTATCTTAGCTTTTTCAAAAATATGACTTCAAAATATCTTTTCTAACTTCCTAACTTCTTATCTTTTCAAAATTTGTTTCAACTAACTAACTAACTTTTTGTTTGTTTCTTAACTTTTTCAAAACTACCTAACTAACTCTCTCTCTCTCTAATTTTCGAAAATATCTCCCCCCTTTTTCAAAATTTCTTTTTTTATTTAATTATTTTAATCTTTGATTTTTAAAAAAAAAATTTCGAAAATTACTAACCTTTTTCAAAAAAACTATTTTCAAAAATCACTAACTCTTTTTCAAAAATTGTTTTCGAAAATCCTTTCCCTCTCCCATCTTATTCTATTTATTTATTCATCTACTAACATCTCATCTCACATCTCTACCCTCCTCACAGTTGTGTTTCTTCCATTACATTACATTCTTTGTCTTCTCTTTTCTTCTACTAACACAAGGACCTCTATACTGTGGTATAAAGGATCCATATTATTATTATTTTTTTCTGTGCCCTCTTCTTTGTCATATGAGCAGGAGTAAGGACAAGAATATTCTTGTTGAAGCAGATCCAGAACCTGAAAGGACTCTGAAGAGAAAACTAAGAGAAGCTAAATTACAACAATCCAGAGATAACCTTTCAGAAATTTTCGAACAGGAAGAGGAGATGGCAGTCGAAAATAATAAAAAGAGGAAGCATGAAAAGCTTCTCTCAAAGCAGAGTCAAACAAAGCTCCCACAGTCAAACTCTAAGTTTGGTGTTGGGAGGCCACAACCAAACTCTAAGTTTGGTGTTGAACTCCCATATCCAAACTCTAAGTTTGGTGTTAGGGAGTCTCAACAAAGCTCTACACATCTGTGAGGCTCCATGAGAGCCCACTGTCAAGCTATTGACATTAAAGAAGTGCTTGTTGGGAGGCAACCCAATTTTTATCTATCTAACTATATTTTTCTTAGTTATATGTCTTTATAGGTTCATGATCATGAGGAGTCACAAAATAAATATAAAAATTAAAAACGGAATAAAAAACAGCAGAAGAAAAATCACACCCTGGAGGAGCATCTGCCTGGCGTTCAACGCCAGAACAGAGCATGGTTCTGGCGCTGAACGCCCAAAATGGGCAGCATTCTGGCGCTGAACGCCCAGAACAAGCATGGTTCTGGCGTTCAACGCCAGAAATGGCAACAAATGGGCGTTGAACGCCCAAAATGGGCACCAACCTGGCGCTGAACGCCCAGAGTTGTGTGTAAAGGCATTTTACATGCCTAATTGGTGCAGGGATGCAAATCCTTGACACCCCAGGATCTGTAGACCCCACAGGATCCCCACCTACCTCCACTCACTTATTCTCACCACTCTCTTTCACACAACCCCATAAACACTCTTCCCCAAAACCCTTCACCAATCACCTCAATCTCTCTTCCCCATCACCTCTTCACCACTCATATCCATCCACTCTTCCCCATAAACCTACCTCATAAACTCCACTTACCTTCAAAATTCAAAACCAATTTCCCACCCAAACCCACCAATATGGCCGAAACCTTTCCCCCCCTCCCTTCCCTATATAAAGCCCTCCATTCTTCCTCAAATTCACACAACACACCCCTCTACACCCTTCTTGGCCGAAACACTTCCCACTCTCCCTCTCCTACATTTCTTCTTCTTCTTCATCTATTCTTTCTTCTCTTGCTCGAGGGCGAGCAAAATTCTAAGTTTGGTGTGGTAAAAGCATAAGCTTTTTGTT
>NC_029793.2:105695161-105695483 GCF_000816755.2 Arachis ipaensis | reverse complement strand
TCTAAGTTTGGTGTGGAAAAAGCATTGCTTTTTTGTTTTTCCATAACCACTAATGCCTCAAGGGATGCACTTCCCTCCATAAAACTTGGAGGAGCAACAAAGACAAGGAAGAGACATAGAAGAGCTTAAGGACATCATTGGTTCCTAAAGAAGGAAACGCCACCATCACTAAGGTGGATTCATTCCTTGTTCTTATTTCTTCTGTTTTTCGTTTTCTATGTTATGTGTTCATCTATGTTTGTGTCTTCATTACATGATCATTAGTAGTTAGTAACTTTGTCTTAAAGTTATGAATGTCCTATGAATCCATCACCTCTCTTAA
>NC_029793.2:105691142-105694394 GCF_000816755.2 Arachis ipaensis | reverse complement strand
TGTTTCATTGATAGTTTGGAATTTATAGTATATTCTCTTCTTTTTATCCTATTTGATTTTCAGTTGCTTGGGGATAAGCAACAATTTAAGTTTGGTGTTGTGATGAGCGGATAATTTATACGCTTTTTGGCATTGTTTTTAGTATGTTTTTAGTAGGATCTAGTTACTTTTAGGGATGTTTTTATTAGTTTTTATGTTAAATTCACATTTCTGGAATTTACTATGAGTTTGTGTGTTTTTCTGTGATTTCAGGTATTTTCTGGCTGAAATTGAGGGACTTGAGCAGAAATCAGATTCAGAGGTTGAAGAAGGACTGCTGATGTTGTTGGATTCTGACCTCCTTGCACTCAAAGTGGATTTTCTGGAGCTACAGAACTTGAAATGGCGCGATTCCAATTGCTTTGGAAAGTAGACATTCAGAGCTTTCCAGCAATATATAATAGTCCATACTTTGGTCAAGAATAGATGACATAAACTGGCGTTCAACGCCAGCTTTCTGCCCAAATCTGGCGTCCAGCGCCAGAAAAGGAGCCAAAACCAGAGTTGAACGCCCAAACTGGCACAAAAGCTGGCGTTCAACTCCAAGAAGGACTTCTACACGTGCAACACTCAAGCTCAGCCCAAGCACACACCAAGTGGGCCCCGGAAGTGGATTTATGCATCAATTACTTACTCATGTAAACCCTAGTAGCTAGTTTATTATAAATATGACCTTTTACTATTGTATGGGACGTCTTTTTGACTATCTTTGGACGCCTGGTTCTTAGATCAAGAGGGGCTGGCCATTCGGCCAGGCCTGGACTTTCACTTATGTATTTTTAACGGTAGAGTTTCTACACTCCATAGATTAAGGTGTGGAGCTCTATTTCTATCCCTATTTTATTATATTATTTTCGAAAACTCCATAACCATTTGATATCCGCCTGACTGAGATTTACAAGGTGACCATAACTTGCTTCATACCAACAATCTCCGTGGGATTCGACCCTTACTCACGTAAGGTATTACTTGGACGACCCAGTGCACTTGCTGGTTAGTTATGCGAAGTTGTGAAGATATGTTTAGACCATGGTCCCGTGCATCCGTTTTTGGTGCCATTGCCAGGGAATCAATTTCGAACAACAATTCACAACCTGAGTAGCAATTTCGCATACCAGCGCCCATTTCCCGCACTTGAACAACATTAGGCACATTCTTCGTGATCATTTCCTTTAAAGAAGCAAATTTAATGGCTTTGGTCGTGCTCCCGACGAGGCTCCTCTGCAGCCATTTCAAATTCTCTGTTGCCACTACTACTTTCGCTTTCTTTGTCCATCCATTTCCATGCGAGTCTTTGTTGATTTCCTTCTTCTGTATCTCATTTCCAGGTGCCTCTGGATCATTCTGATCAACTTTCCTACGTGGCTTCCATGTTATAACTTGTCGCTTTTCTCCTTCCGCACGTCTATTACTTATTGTTGCTACTCCTGGCATTCTTCTGTATTTAGCATCTTCCACAAGCACTATCTTCCCTCTCAGTCTCTGGTGATTCATTTCCGTAATTGTCTTCAATGCCCCTCCTTTCGTTGTGTATTGCACGAAAGCAATCATGTATATATTTCCACTTTTTTGTTTCCGTGATAAATATATATCATTGATGCGTCCCGTCCAGCTGAACAAATGGAATAACTCTCTCTTGGATATGTCATGCGGCAGATTACTCACAAAAACAGAGAATGATTCATTCTCCAGCCGCCGATACTCTTCTCGATTCCAAACCCTTGGATCTTGTCATGTTTCCTACGCCTACCCCTCCCTGTGTTTCCCACCCCTTCTCTCTCTTTCTCATTCTCTCATTCATTTACTCACTTTTTCATTGTTGTTATATCTCTAATATTTAATTTCATTCTATTTCCGATAATATTAGAAGCTATTTTATTTATTTTGGTAAATTACCCCAAAGTTAGCTTTCACTATATTATTATTATTTTCATTTCTTTCAATTCTCTTCTTTATTAATAACAACGAACGTACCTCTTTTAACTATTGCGTACGAAGATCATATGTCATATTTTCCATGGAATAGGTCAAAGATCAATCAAAGTAAAACTAACATGAATGCTCAGTGAACTTCTATGGCGCTTTCATGACTTCATTAATTTTCACAAAAAGAAAAACTTTCATATTTTAATTATTTCATTTTTCTCATCACTAAAATAAAATCACACCCTTAATAACACCAAAATAAGCACTGATGTCACAATAGATTGAAATCTTTTGCTTCCCCTTGCAATCTATTGGTAGGTTGACCTTCTCCAATATATAGATAAATCACAAATTATTTTCTTTTGCACATCTTTTTAAACTTAAAAAAGGGCCTAATTTCCCATATAACGAGAAAAAATAATTCAAATAGAAAACATAAATATGTCTGACCTTAATTTTAAAATGAATAGAAAGAGAATCTGCATCGTTAAATAATTTATTAGATAATCAAAATTCTTAAAGACTATTTAAAATTTTGTAGAATTACTTGCAGCGTCTTATTTTTTAGCAAGACACTGTAAAAACAATTCTTATGAAAATTATTGAAGACAATTAAATCTGGTCGCTTTAAATTATATAAGCTTTATGAATTCTTTAATTACTATATATATATAGACTATTTGAAGTTTTTTTGATGCTATATATATAAATATATTGAATAAATTATATTAGAGTTGAAATTGAGTGGTCTATGTGAAACTTATAATACATATACCTCTTTCACACTCATAAATAATGGTTTGAAGTGTGAATAAATATAGATAGGTGACCCAATAATATTGGATCAGATAGACTCTAATACCATATTAAAATTGAAATTAAATGAACCTAATTCAACTACAAAAATTGGCTCAAAAATTTTATTCATGAAAAATGTAAAATTTATAATAAATTATAATGTTTCCTAATTTTATTTGAGAATGCACGTGAGAGCAAAAAATAAGCATTATGTAATAAAATAAAATACTGTTTTAGCTTCTTCTATTTGAGCAAAATTTTAATTTTGTTTTTAACATTTAAAGCATACTTTATTTTCCCAAACATTTTTATTTCTTCCTATTATATTACTGATTTTTTCCTTATTTATACTATTTTAATGTGATACAACCACCAATCATAATACAAAGTCATGTTCAAAATATATGCTGAAGAAAAAAGAGCCAATGAAAAAAGCATGGCCATGTAGAGAGTCGAAAATGTGGGTGACCACCCAACCCCACCCCACTC
>NC_029793.2:105690073-105691101 GCF_000816755.2 Arachis ipaensis | reverse complement strand
ATTTAAGAAGTTAGCCAAAATAGAGAGGTAATTGTCAGATATGGTTGTCTCTGTCCATATTCACCCAAAGTACCTCAATGGTTGGCCTACCACAGCACCACCGTTTAGTAGTTACCCATATACCTAGTCAAGTGTTAAGTGTATGTATATCTTCCTCACCTAAGTGAAACTATTTGCAATCTCATCTTTATATAATTTGATGTAATATGTGCCCACGTCAAATTGGACCCACCAACCCCTTTAATTTGCTCCATCAAATTCGGTTGAACGAGTAATTAGTTTATTCATCAGATTAAATAAATATTAAAAAATTAAATTTTATTTTATATATATAATAATTTATTGACTAACAAAAATTATTAAATAAAATTTTGATAGATGATAGATTAATCTTTAATTTACCGAATGATAAAATATCACGACAAAAAAATTGTTATTTGATTTGATTTAATTGGCTACCTTAGAGGTACTCTATATATAGAATTTTGTAATATAAAATAAGTTAAGATAGGGTAAGCATTGTTTGACCTTGTAAATTTCACTATTTGATACGGAAATAGCAGCTATAATCCAAGGATAATGTTTATTAAATTCAAACCCTACCCTCTATCTTATCAGTCTAAACATTATTGTGTATTATGTTAATTGTGATGCCTTCCTCCAGATATAATTTTTTGAATGATGAGTGGAGGGTTAAAATATATAATAGTTCTAAAACCAATCATTCCAATTATGCTGGCTCAATCTTCATTTATTAAACAATGTTTTGATCTCATCTTTTTTATTACATTATATATATGGCTTAGCTATGCTTGGCTTTTCCATATTCAATTAATCAAATGATAATTAAATAGTATGATTGATATTATTATTCTTTTAGGTGTAATGTATTTGTTGTGAAGATAAGTAACACACCACATTCAAATATGTGGACTATGATCATGATAATAAAATAGCCAAGAAGTTTGTATTTGTTTTTATCAATTGCAACAAAAGTTGGTGCCTCATCAATAATACTCTAATACTCT
>NC_029793.2:105688144-105690011 GCF_000816755.2 Arachis ipaensis | reverse complement strand
AGGACATAAAGTGTATGATAAGGAAGGGCATACAAGGCATAATGGCTAAGACCCCATTACCCTTCGCCTAACCTATGACTCTATTCTATAGTCACTAAAACCAAAACCGTTCTTGTCTTTGTGTTTTATGGTTTTACCATTTCAAAAAGCTTAAAAAGGCTAAGGCTTCACATTAACGTTGTTACCTTTATTTGGTTTGGGCTCTATATAGATTATTGTGCTCAAATAATGGCACAACTGAAACTGTTCCATGATGATGTTAAACACACATGGGGTTGAAAGAGTCATGGATGATGATGAATCTATGTGCTACTCAATGTTTCCTCTTTACTTTTCTTTTCTTTTTTTAAGAATAAAAAAATCTCACATAATAATGGGGTCCCATTATTGATGATGCTATATTTATGGATTTCACAAAAATAAAATGTGTTACATCAAAAAATCAATATATATTTTCTTAGATGATTTTAGTAACCACCCGTTTGAATCAATAATGCAAGTAAGAGATTTTATTTTAACCTTAGCAAAAGGGAACATCTTTCTCACGTGTGATGATCAGAATTTTCAGTTTCTCTATGATTTTTAAGATATTTTTACTAACTGAAACGAAGTTGGGATTACCTTGAAGACTATATAGGAAGTTATGTCATTTGTCAGTGACCATAATAATTTATTTATTTATTTTGGGGGTAGAGTAAGGGTAGCTGGTGTTATATGGTTCTTTCAAGTTTTAAAGTCACCTTCATTCACAAATATATCATTTTCTCCCAACTTGCATTTTGTAAAGGTGGCTCCACTAAATTATGAAGTTTGGAGCCCATTCTTGATAATAGTATTTTGGGTTAACTATTAATTTGGTATTCGAAAAATTTAATTGTAAATTAGTTTTTAAAATATATATTTAATATCTAATTTTTTTTGTCTTTTTAAATTTTTTGGAGACTTATTTGTTCTTAACATCTTTTAGAATTTGTTTTGTTAGCGATACAAACTTTCGGATACTATTTTAATAGTCTATTCTAATATTTTTTTAGAATTGTGGACGATTAAAATGTTAATCTCAAATGTGACACCATTTAAAATACAGAGAGAACAAAATATAAAATCGAACTCTTTAATTTTATATTTTGATGATTTAAAAAAAATACAAAAAATTATAATATTAAAATATATTCCTGGTGTCACTTTTGGTATGAAAAAAAAATTAGCCGTTTGGAGCTTGATAGTTTGAGACCCAATCAATCTATACTGGCATTCTGTGCGGTAAGTTCAAAGCCAATTTTTTTTTTGGTATTAAGTTCAAAGCCACTTTACTCTCTGGTTTCAATTGATTGCACTACTTGGATGCTTCTTAGTCTCACACTAATACCCAATATTTTAGTTTGGACTTTGGATAATTGGAATGTGGTGAAATTTATGGTATTTTTTCCTCCTTTTTAGATAATAATATCTTTCAAATTTGTTTAAATACAAAAAAGGTAGTGTTATTTTATGTAGATATGCCTAGTGTTATATTTACAAAATGTAAACGAATAGAGTTATTATTGCTTCTTTTTAAAATGTATTATTACTCATTTTATAATAGAAAAATATATATTTTTAAATAAACAAAATATCATTTTTATTCATAAAAGATAAAAGCAATGACAAACTTATAAAAAAGTATTAAATTCATATTGATCTTGGGAAAAAATTATGCGGTGCAAGTGCAATTAAACCATTGTTTTTATGACGGAGATCTAAAAAATGCATCATCAGTTAATCTTAAACTCGTGATCTTAAAGTCTCATGAGAACAATTAAACCATTGTTTTCAAGGCTCTTTTTGTTAGGATATAATTATATAATTATTCATATATCTTTTTCTA
>NC_029793.2:105679984-105687849 GCF_000816755.2 Arachis ipaensis | reverse complement strand
AATGTTAATTGGAGGTTATTTGGTTTATTTTTTTAATTAAAAATTGATTTTTTTTTACTATTAAAAAAAAGGCACCCTAATAATGTAGGGAGGAAGTAATTTTTTTTTTGCACTGCTTAAAGCATTTATGCAGGGTGGGGTGCAGAGTTAATTGAGCATAAGTAAAGTCAGAAAATTCAGAGAAATTGATGCTAGTATTTATGCAGCTAAATTAAATAATGTGACTTGTAAATATATGATGATGTATGTGAATGTGTGAATAGTATTAGGCACCTCATATATCATATCTCTTTGTTACTGTCTACTACATCACTGACAGATTTTAAACACGTACATGGTTGCATTATCATTTATCAATAATATATGGTAATATTCATCTTCATTTTTTTTAAGGTGGTGGATCTCTTTATATATTTTCTTTCTTTTTTCTTAGTCCATGTGGCTTTTCTTTTCTTTACTTTTTTCTTCTTTCATTTATTCTGTGCGTTATCTTTATGCTCTTTCAGGATTCAAGTTAAAGAGAAAAGAACAAGAAAGAAGGAACAAAAAGAGCAGCTGTGACACTATCAAAAATTTTAAATTTTAATTATAATTGTGAAAGTTTAATTAAAGAGTTACATATGGAGTTCTTGCATTGCTTTGCAGCAACATAAAATTAAAGAGTTAAAATAACTACTTTACCATAAGTCTTCTATCAATGTAGTAGTGCAAAAAGATTTTCCATAACCCTTTAATTTGTCACTTAAAGTTCATTTGTACTACAAATATTTATTTACTATCTCAGTCTTGCTTTTTGCATCTTCCTGGAAGGCAAACAAGGCAAGGAAGGTACCTGTTCAAAGGATCATAAAGGAAATTAAGAATATGATATGATCCAGTCAAAATTAAAGTTACTCACTGCAGGAATAATTAAGTTCATTTAGGAGTCTGTTGACATTGTTGAATGCTCAAACTTAAATCAGTTCATATATTTATATTATAGTACTCATTAATGTCACAGTTGGAAAAAATATATATATTATAGTAAATGGTTTAATGTTTTACCACTCCCAGTGTTTGCTTCTATGTGTCTTTTTTTCCTAAAAAAAAAAATGCAAATTCTGTGTATGAGATAACTTCCCCCGTATCTTATTCTTATTTTATTCTATTTTATTTTTTGACAGATGCCAAAAATCATGAAAATTCTTGCAAGATAATACAAACTTTCCATTAAATGTGAACAGCGGTTTGCATTAGTTGCCATATTAGGATGCCTTTTGAATGCAAGAAAGCTCAACATCATCTTGCTTCCGAATCTGATTTAAGATTTCCAGTTATGAATCTCACTGTTTTAAGAAGCAAGTTTTGAAACAAAAGTAATGGAAGAGTGATATATATATATATAGTTGGCTTAGACAAAACTTTAACTAATCTAACTCAAAAATCAATTTACTACAATAACTTTTTTTTTTCATTCTCAAAAATTGAATTTAAAACTTTGTTTTAAGAAGGAAAAAAAAGTGTTAAACCACTTAAATTTAACCAAATGCTAGTAGCTTGATCTGAATATAGAAATAGTATGCATAGTTGTAGTTTCACGGCAAATGTTAATGCACTTCGAAGAAAATAAGAACTGCACTGATCTTAAAAATTAACTTTGCTATTTTAAAGGTAAAGAAAAAAAAATAAATTTTATATCCTAAACTCTAGACTATAAATACTAAATTGTAAACTTAAATCCTAAATCTGAATTATTATCATTGATATGAAATATAATAAATAGAAAATTAAGATCTACTTAACTAACAATATGTATAACACTCCTTATTTAGTAAACTTATAGATGAGACATAGTTTCACTATTTCAATTCTACCAGCATAAGTTATTTCAAAACAAGCATTAGTACATCCACAATTCCACGTATGTATAAAATTCAAGCTCTTTATTAGTTATTTCATCCAAGAATAAATGCCATACCTTAGATGTATTTAAACGCAATTAAAAGAGGAATTTCTTTGGGAAAAGACTAAATAGCTTAGAGAAATACAGATACAAATATGAAATATTAGCTAATGCTTCAATCATTTGATGACATTGTGCCGTGCATTCTTCATGCTTTATCCCTCAAGTAACCAAATAAAAAGAAAATAAATAAATAAATAAATAAGTATACGTGAACAACAGAATATTCCTTTCCTAACACACTTTGTTTCCCTTCCTCAACCAACAATAGAATGCTTACATTCTTCAATCACAATTACCAAAATCCATTATTATGTGAAGCAACCAAAGAAATTGGCCATAACATATGATTGTATGATTCATGTGATTCATGAAAACAATGAGCATATCTGACAAGGCCCACAGTGACAACAGTGAAATATTTATTAATTATGCAATGCTACAGTGTAAGTATAACATTAGATACAATCATACAAAAGCTTCACGTTCCTTACAAGGGTAAAATATTGCTCTCTATATGCACTGCAATATAACTCAACTAAGCACAAAATCACAAAATTCTCCCAAGTTTAGTTGCACTCTTTTGAAACACTAATCCAACCTCATTATTAAAATGACAAAAAACACAGAATTGAATTTCACTGCATGTTGCTTCTGCTCCCATATCAGACCTCTATAGCAGCATCACAAGTTTTTGAATTCACGACAACATAGAAATATAAACAGGAAATGTTGAGAGAAGGGTTGTTTCGGAGTTCTTAAGGAACATTCATAACTTGTATTGACTGCAACATATCCGAGACAGCGATAACAAGGTCGCCTGATTTGATCAGATTTCTGGCCTTAAGCAACGAAAAGGTTTTATTGAGATTGCTCTCCATATCGTCGGAGAAGCTCAGCCGGAAAGGTATCAGGCCCCACTGGAGGTTCAGACGCCTTCGCACGGATGTCGTGGCAGTAAAAGCAAATATTGGGCAATCAGGACGGCAGCGTGATAACAAAGATGCCATGTGCCCAGTCTTCGTGTAAACAAAAAGAGCATCCACCTCTAAATTATTGGCTGCCAAAAAATAAAACCCAAATTAAGATTCTTAGTACGCAATCTAAGGCGAAAAGATCCTTACTAAATCAAATAATGTCAAGAACACAGCAAGGGCTGTAGAAGATAACAGTGATGAATTATCCAAAAGTGCTATCAGCATGAGTCACTTTAAGCATTAATATTCTTAAAGCCACAATATCATGGTTATAGGGTCATTGTCACCTTATCAAATATACCAATTGGATAGTACTGTCTCTGTTCTCAAATTTCAGCATAAATATGCTCAGGGTTTAAGGACATGATTAGAAAAGTCTATACATTACTGAAATCTAGTTGTATTAATAAATAACCATCAGTACTTCCTCTTCATTTCTAATTATCTATTTCTATCTATTCTTTGTCCTGCACTACTATCAGCTCTTGGGATATAACTAGAAGGAGAAAAAAGAAGTATGACTACATTTCCTTGTGAAAAAAAAAAATTGTGTGCAACTATTTGAAAATGGAGGCCATAATATGATACCCTACAGTATTTTTTCAACCTTAGACAGTATATGCTGATGCTACAGATCAATCAAATATGCAGTACTGACAAATCACACATAATGCAGGGACAAGATAATGAAAACTAACAAACAGCAAGAGTCAAGATTTGAAGATTACTTACCCATTTTCGCAGCAGAATTGCAGATCTCCTCAGATATTTTTTCCGCAAATGAATTCCCAACTGAGGGAAGTATCATAGCTTCATAGCGTTTCTCTTCCCTCCACCACTTTTCAATTCTCAAGCTAACACTCCTTAAAACAGTTAAAGCCTTCTCAGGATACTGGCCCATGGCCGACTCACCAGAAAGCATCAATGCATCAGCGCGTTGTCGGACTGCTTCAGAAACATCTGCTACTTCAGCTCTCGTAGGTGTAGGGTACTCAATCATGGATTCAAGTAGTTGAGAGGCAACAATGACAGGCTTATTCATCTGCCTGCAAAGTTGAACAATCCTCTGTTGGGCAGCCGGAACCTGTTCTAAGGGTATTTGGGCACCCAAGTCTCCTCGTGCCACCATAGCTCCATCAGATGCTTGAATGATCTCCTCCAAGTTCTTCAGCGAATCCGTACTTTCTATCTTTGCAATGACAGAAATATCGCTGCATTGATAAGGCCGAGTTTAGCACATTCCATGTTGTATGAAAGTCAAAAACTAAACAGTGGATGAGGCAATGAGGGCACATTGCACATGCACGCAGACATACACAATCTTCTACCTACTTGCTGGTGTAACTTCACAAAAATGTGATATCCTATTCTAACAGAAACAGTCTAAAAATCCTCTGTTTCTGTCCAAGCTTTGCATTAATTTTATACACCCGTAAATATATTCTCTCTCTCTTTTAGTTGAACAACTGTAATATTCAATTACATAGACAGAATAAATCCCCCACATGTTTGATATTAAAATATACAGATACACACTGCAAGCCTGCAAGCATGCAATTAAGTATTGGACGAGATCAATAGCTTTTTTTCATTTTTCTTTTTCTCAAACATTTTATGAAATGTAGTTCATAGCTATTCCTAAGACAAAGAGAAGTAAAGCACAAACAATAATAAAATCATTTTGTCACACAAAGACCAAAGGTAAAAAGAAACCCAAACAGGTAAATAAGTGATATCCTACTTGTCACTTGTATACGATAATAATATACATTTGTATCAGGTTTAAAATTTCCTCAATACATACCTATCACGAGATCGTGCAGCAATATAACTTTTAAGATGCTTAATAACTTCAGCAGACTTGACAAATGAAATAGCAATAAAATCAACGCCCTCAGCAATACCAAAATCAATGTCTAACCAATCCTGGACATTGAAAATCGTGAAGAATTAGAAAAATGAAAATTAATATAAATAGGTATGGAGACTTTCTGATCCAAGGAAATTTATCATGAAAAATCCAATAATCTGAAATTCAATATGAACAGTTAAAATCATAAAACCTAAAAAAGAAAAATATGATAATGGAAATGTAGAATTGTAGATCCCACCACACAATGCATCACATGGTTCAAAGTTACTATGACCTTAAGCACCACTTTCTAATTAACTTGAATAGATATGAACCTAACCACAGTGAAGATGTTTCCTTCAAGGCTTATATTATATGGGGAATAGTAGTGCCATGTAGCATTCACTAGTCAATTTGATCTTGTGGAGCAGTTGAATTTGATTAATTTTAAGGAAATAATCGATTTTGAAAACCCCCTATAGAAAAAGAAACTGACTTATCAATAAACTTATAATCATCACAACCAAATTGTAATATATTTTCAAATGCTCCAGAATAAATTTTTGCACTAAGGAAAAAAAATGGGAAGAAAAGTAGTGCAGGAATAAGAACTGGATGATTCATAACTTCATATATCAGTCAAGACAAGGGAACAAATTCTAGCTACTTAATGAAAATTAATGCTACTCACATATGCAAAAAGACAAGCATAACTATATTAAAGAATCACAGTGGTATCAACAAAAATTTCTTAGGAGAAGGTTATAACAAGATTACTTTAGCGCTCAAAGTATTTCATTCTTGTAAACTGCTGAAAATTATACATGTGGCAAGTAGCTCAGAAGATACCAATAAGAATGTTATCCAGGCAAGAGCTGAAGCGTTCAAGGAGTGGAATTGATGTCCATTTTATGGAACAGATCAAAGGAAAAGAACTATATCACTAACAAGATTAGAATTTGAACCCTTTTATAAATTAAAGAGTCAGCAAACAATTTGAAGACTTTTATTGTCTGGGTCAATTAGCCAAACAAACATCAAAATTTTGTATGGTCTTCCTAAAGTAATAGTTGCAAAACTTCGACAGGCCTATATCCACTTATTGCTTCCAACTGTGAATGTGAATAATATAAGTGTTCTTATTCCATGAACCATGTGTTTTTCCATCATTCCGATTAAAACCAAGCAAATAAGTAAAACAACCAATGTGAGAAGGCTAAAGAATTGAGAACCTTTGAAGAAATTGTTGGTAGCATGGCATTCCTTTCACGTACTAGACTGCCATTCCTCCAGAATGTCAAATTGGCTCTTGGCAGCAACAGCCCAGGATCTGTACAAAGGCACTTGACATCTGGGCCTATCTTTTCAATCACCTCAAACCTAACCATTCCTCCATCAACTACAAGTTCATCGCCCACTCTAACATCTGGTAGATCATATTTTAGAAGGAATGAACTAACAACTTCAGCAGCAGTTGACAAATAAAACCAGAAACACAATTCCTCAAAAGAAACTAAATGTATAGAGTTTATTCAGAAATATTAACCTTCAGCAAAACCATCGTAGTTCACATTGATGGTGTGTTCCGGAAGAGTTGAATTAAAGGCTCTTACACTGAAAGTCCATACCTCACCATCCTGCAAGAGAATATTCAAAGCACATGACAACAACTCATCATTTGAAGTAGATCCATAAACAACAAGGTTTATGAAACTGTTTAAGTTTGTATTAATCAAAGCTGCACAAATTACACACATTGTAATGTTGAGAAAAAAAGTATTAACCTGAAACTTTACAAGACAGACGAGTAATTTATATGGCATTACTTCTCTGACTAAGTAATTTATACACACATTGTAATGTTGATAAATTGTCTACATGACTAATATTCTTTCAACAAGAAGAACATGAGCCTCATGTAATCTCGCAACAAAAGATGTTTCTCTTGGATTTAACTTTGTATTTTGAATGAAGGTTATTTACCAGCAAGACCAACCCATTGTGGAAGTAAAATATGATAATTATTTAATAATACTGCAAAATAGCTCGAGAAAAGCTTCCAACAATTGTCCAGAAAAGCAGTCAAAGAGATTAAGGGTACTTTCTTTAAGACTAAGTTGATTAAAAAGTGATATCTTCAAACTAAAAAAACTAATAATTATAATAAAATAAATTCCAGAAGAACAATGATTTTTTGAAACAATTGACCTTTTAACATTCTATCAATTTTTGCACACAGGAATGCAAAGATAATCAGTATAATTTGCACCCATACTATGCAGAGTTTACATATAGAGGCAGAAAACATGCTCATATGAATCATTTTGAAACTCTTTCCAAAAAGATATCGCTTTCCAGATAAATTATTCATATCAACTTCCATTCAAAAGTTAAAAAAACATTTTTTTTTCCTTTTGAGGAAAGCGATCTTTCAGTATAGAAATCATTTTCTTTAGGATTTAAATTCCTTCCTAATACAAAGGGGGAGTTTCCTTTGGACATGGGGGAGTAAAATGTAACCCACAATTGTGATTAATCAAAAGAATAAAATAACATATAGGTAACAAAAAAATCATTCTTTTTGTTTTTTAAGTAAGAACTCGCTAACAGAAGTAGAACCATGCAAAAGATATAAAGATATATACCTCAGCTTTAGCAGAGGAAGCACCACCAAGATCACCCATGTGAATCTCGCTGCCTTCAGTGTCCATCATGATGGCGACGGCGAAGCCTTTCTCGTGGTTGAGCCTCCTGACGCGATCGATGACCCCCTTGTGCCACTCCCTCGTGCCGTGGCACATGTTGATCCTCGCCACGTTCATTCCCCCAACCGCCAGAGCCTCAAGCTCCGAGAAACCGCACGTCGCGGGCCCAATGGTGCACACTATCTTCGTCCTCCGCGTGCTTCGGAACCCGTTCTCCCGGAGCTCTGCCTCCGTCACGGCGTCCCCCTCGATCGAGCTCAGATCGGAGGTGCCGGATGAGGGGGACATTGCGACGCCATTGCTGTCGGAGACGATGACGGAGGGGTCGGAGGAGGCGCGGAGGGAGAATTGGAGGTGGGGAGAGCGGCGGGGGAGGAGGGAGAGGTGGG
>NC_029793.2:105661815-105679836 GCF_000816755.2 Arachis ipaensis | reverse complement strand
GAGAAGAGTATCTTTTTCTTGGGGGGCGGAGAGACCGAAGTAGAGTGTAGAGAGTAGAGTGTGGGAGTTATCGCCCTCCGAATCAAAATCGACGACACAATCACATGTGAGTTGTGATTTGTAACTTTGTTGTTTATCCAATACCTCAAATTCACTGTTTCTTTGGGTATTTTATCCATGTTACAAACTCCAGCAGTCCAGCTAGGGACTAATTACTGTGTTCCACGGTCAATATTCTCTTGTAAAAAGAATTTAATTTTAATAAACGATTTTTGTAAAATATGCATTAATAATATATTAATAAAAATAATTACTTTTTATTTTGATTAGGTAAATAATTATCGAAAAAAATATAATTAGAAAATTATGTAAAATCATTATTAATACTTTAAAATTAAATTCTTGTAAATATAGAAAAGTTAGAAAGATGATGTAATTTAGATCTTCTAAATTTTGAATTTTACTTTAGAGGGAGAAGTGTGATCTCTCACTATTTATTTTATAGGTGAGACAAGAGAAAATATGAAAGAGAAATCATTCAAGGGTGAGAGATCAAATTTTATTCTCTAAAGTAAAAATTCTAAAGTTAGAGGATCCAAATTCAAAGATGAACATCCGATTAACCATTCAAGGGTGAGAGATCAATTTTTACTCTCTAAAGTAAAAATTCAAAATTTAGAGGATCCAAATTCAAAGATGAACATCCGATTCTCCCTCCCCCTCTCTCTCTCTCTCTGACGTGACGCGAATCTCATTCCTCTGTCTCCGGCGCGGCGCGATTCTCCTTTAATTTCCTCTCTTAGGCGCTCTTTTTCCTTGTTTGATTCTGGGTTGTCGGAATTTTTGAAATTGGTGGCTTAGGAAAAACTACTCTTGCTAGAGATGTTTGTAGAGATGAACAAATTTGATGTAAGTATTGGATATAGAATCATTTGTATATTTTTAGTTGAATTACTTAAGCTTTTGGAAGAAACAATTTAGGTTCAAATTCAAAAAAATTTAGTGGTTATTTTTATTTTGGCAGTTTCTTTTAAGGAGAGAATCTTATTCTTGACTATGTTGTAGTCCCCAAATTTGGAGTAGCTAAGAGCAAGGATCTGAGCGTTCATTATGGGAAATGAAAGCTTAAATCCAAATTATATGATTTTTCGATGGATGCCATAATTTGATTGCAAAACCGAAACTCAGAAACCTTAAGCTTTTTTATTTAAATAAATTAATACGAGAATCAAATTACCTGATTCCCTTAAATGGATTTTGAAAACATAATTCTCCTAAATTATATAATATATAAATCGTCCTAACCTTTTGTGTTTTAAATAATATATGAATTATGTTACCGGAAGATTTATGCATGAAATGCATTGCTCAAAAACACATAGATCGTCCCAGATCTTTGTGTGTTACAAAATGTATATAAATTGTCCTAGACCACCATGAATTACGTCTTCTTATCCTAAAGCTCATTGTCCTAGCACGATTTATGTGTTACTGTGGTAAAGCACATTAGGGTGGAATGATTTACATTTAAAAACACAAAGCTCATGACCATGAAACGATTTATGTGCTAAAAGAGGCTATAAATAAACGAGAACAATGTATATTGAGCCATAGTTGAGTTGAGGGTTTTGGGGAGATGGTTGAGAGTGTATTTTTGCTAGTTCATCACCAAAAAAAATTGATGAAAACACATGTGAGGGTGTAATGTTCAGTAATAAAAAGAAGGTTAGAGTGTTCGTAAATCCTTCAACGAGTTTAGAGGATTTAATAAATATTATATTATAGAAGTAAATAAAATTTATACGAAAAAAACTAAATAAAAAAATAAAAAATTGTATACACAACATAAATATAGTACAATAAACAATAGAAAAAAATTTATATAAACAAAAAATAATAAAAATATATAAAAAAGAGACGGGACTTAGCAGCGGAGAATTGCCAGCGTTTTTCCAAAACGCCGCAAATCCACTTGATTACTGCGGTTCTTGTTGCGTAATCAGACTCCGCTCCAATTGATCGGATTTGGTGGCTGTTTACGGCCCAACCGCAGCCAATAACCTTGGAGAGGGGGCTTTGTTTCATTAAAATACCCCCAACCAAAATATTACGGCGCCATTAACCTTCACCCTTTTCGCGTGAACCCAGCAGAGCAAAGGCGCCAATCACTGGTCTCCTTCCCCCGCCGTCGTGACTCTTTCCTCCGTCAATTCCAGCCACCACGTCCGTGTCGTCGTTATTCCCCGTCACCGATCTCCTCCCTCCGCCGTGTAGCTCCCGCGCGCGAAGGTAAAGTAAAAGGGGTCGTCCAAGTCTTCTCCTTCCTCTGTGCACGTCCGTGACGTCGTCGGCGGTCGCCCCAACCATCCGTCCCGGTGTCGTCGTCGGCAGCCTTCCCCCTTGCCCTTGCCCTGTTGTGCGTTGCCGATCGCCCCATCTCCCCTCTCTCTGGTTCGTTCTTCTCCCTTGCCCCAATTTAATTTGAGTGGCTGTTGATAAATTAATTTTGCATCAATTTCATCTCTGTGTCTTCTGAATTTTGGTTCGAACAACGTTGATCGACTTACTTTGCCTAAATTTTCTTTCCCCAATTTAACATTCTGATTTAATTTTCCCCCAATTTTTGAACCCCTGAGTCTTGATTACTTAGTGTTTATTGTTTTTAGAATCATATAGAAATCCGAAGCAATCATAATGTTTAATGTAACAGCATGGTCTAAGCTTCTAAAAATTAGCTTTTGATGGAGCTGTGGTTCAAGGTAAAGCTTTTGATCTGCATTACATATTTTCGTTTTCTAAGATCAATCCTGTATTACATATCTAATATTCTCTTGATTTGTGTTAGCATTGATCAGACATGTTCTCAGCATTGACATTGATCCAGAATCTCTTGAAATAGCATCTCTTAATGCTGAGGAACTTGAGGTATTTTATGTCTCTGTCGAATATTATTCTAAATTATTACAAAGGTTTCACATTATCCAAGTCTCTTGTTTGAATTAAATAATAAGATTTGGTGTATTTTGAATATTGTACATCAAGGCAAAGTGTCTTGAATGAATAAAGCTTGGGATATTGTTGTAATAGAAAAAGATGAAATAAAAGTTGGTCAATTATATGCTATTATATGTTGTAGATGCAATAAATGAAATTTTTCAATAATTATTTAAAGGTTGGTTATTAATAATTGATACACCATTCTTTTTTATTTAATTAAAACTTCAGGTGGATATGGATTTTATTCAGTCTAATGTCATGGACTTGAGGTGGAGAGGTAACTTTCCGTTCATTCCATCCCATTTTATGAGTTCATGTATTGAACAATAACCTTTATCATAGAAAATGTAAAAAAATCGGATTCGGATCTTAATGGATTTATAAGATTGAGTTCTATGTCGTAAGCCACCAGTTGATTTCAGGAAACACAAGTTTAGAAGTAAAATATGGAATCTTACATTTGTTGAATGGCGATATTTGGGGCCAAGTTGTTTTCTTTGTAGAAATTAGTCTATGTTTGAACTCTTGTGGTTTTGCAGCACTCCCTTATCACTTTTAATTATGTGGACTAAAAATGATTTTCGTCGTCAATTTTGACACTTCATTGGCATTTTGGAGCAACAACAGTCTGAATTGAAGGCTTGTTGCCTGGTGCAATTTGCTGCACTTCTCTCCTTTCTTTTCTGAAATTTTGTTCTTAGATGGATATAGAAAATTGATTTTTGTTATGTCTCCATAATCTCTAGTTGAGAGTGTAATAGTTCAAACAACATTGCTGAATTAGTTCTTAACTTCTTATTTATATGGGAACATAAAATTTTTAAGGGTATTCATTGTATAACTTGTAGGCATTATATGCTATTTGAAGTATTTCATTTAGTGTAACTAACAGGTTTATACGATTTCTTGGTCCATACTCTAGGCCAAATTGTTCATACAGTTATCATGAATCCTCCTTTTGGAACTCGGAAAAAGGGCGCAGATTTGGACTTTCTCAATGTTGCTTTGAAGGTATTTTACTCAATATAAACAAAAATATATAATTGATGAGTATTTTAATTTACCATGTTGCAAATATTACTACTTTGTCAGGTTGCTTCTCAAGCTGTTTATTCATTGCATAAGAGTTCCACAAGAGAGGTATATTTTCTGAATCTAAATACTAGTCTTGTTATTAGTAATTGAGTTCTACGAGCCTTGTCAGATGGATATTGAAGAAGTCTCTGATCTTCCCATTCCAAAAAGATGTCATTAGCATTTTTTTTCTGACCCTTTGCATTAACACATTTTATCCTCAATGATAGCTTCGTTTTTCCAACCTTCTATTGATACCATGGGTTCAATTTTTATCTAACCGCAGCATGTAAAACGAACAGCTTTAAGAGATTTCAACGCTAGCAATGTAGAAGTTCTATGTGAGGTGAGGGAGGTTACTATGTATTAGATGTTTAAGTCACATAATAATATTTGATTTTTTTTCTCTCCAAATCGACCTTATTTTTTGTGTAAATTGTTCTCTCTTAAAAAATATGGTGAACCAATATCAAGTACTTAGGTCACCTAAACAACCTGATTCTTTCATATATTTTCTTGTTCCAGTGATTCATGGAGTAGCCATAATTATGGACCTGCATCTTGTAAGCTGTAACTGATTTTCCCCCTTGCTTTGACAGCTTCGATATGATCTGTCGAAACTGTACAAATTTCATAAGAAGAAAGAGGTAGACATTGCTGTTGACCTCTGGCGTTTCGTACCAGGAAAGCATCAAAGCTAAAAGGCATTTGGCACAGAGAAGTGCGATTAAAGGAGAAACTTTGTTTGTTTTTTTCCCCTCAGTTTAAAATGCTCTTGCACATTAAGTAATGATTCCTTTATAGTTGTGCATATATGTGAATTCAATAGTTGAGGAAGGATCCTCTTGTCATGAAATCAAATAACTTTATGAATCTATAAGTGGCCACAGTTCCTCCCAACTCCAACGTGTACTATGAAGTTGAGCTGGTTTCCTTTGTAAAGGTGAGAGAGAATTGTCTTATGTTCCTAATGTTTTATGGTTCTGACAATATTAAAAATAACACTAATTTAATAAAAATAGAATGCAGAAAAAGGAATCGTGGGATCTGAATACACCAGAGAAGATAGAGGCAGCTGGAAAGAAGAAGGAAGAAGGGAATGCATTGTTCAAGGTTGGCAAATATGAAAGAGCATCAAAAAGATATGAAAAGGTATTGTACTCCCTGCAAAAATCTTAGTGAAATTTGTTGTGATGTGAGGAAATTCAGAATCACATGAATATTTTTTTTTGGGTTTTAATATATAGTTCTCTGTATCCTTCACTGTAGAGTGCAGTACAGTTGCAAGATAAGAATCAACATGTTCTTTTTTAACTTTTTGTCTAGTTAATTACTTGCTTGCAAAAATATCTCATGCAATTGGCTGATGCTCATCTGTTAACAATGATTTTCTACTTAAAAATTCTTTGTGCTATTTCACTTCTCAAATTGATTAACCTTACACTTTGTTAATCATGATATTGTTTATTTAGTGTTTTCCTATGTTAATATTTAAAATTTAATAAATATGATGTAAAAAAAATAGGTTATAGTAAAGAAAAATGGCATAAACTATTGTAGTTGGTCAGTTTTTTTTTAAGCTCATGCATGAAATTGCGGTGGTTCAAAACCGTCACAATTTTTTTAAAAGAACCACACAAAATTTCGGCGATTGTAAAACCGCTGCAGATTTTTTAAATCAACTAACCAAAATAGCGGCGGTTTTTAAAACCGCCGCAAAATCATCAACCTGATTTCCTGCGATTGTGCTAGCGATTTCTCAAAACCGCCGCAAAATCAAATCTCCACCCCTAACAAGCGACGCTTGTGGAACCGCTGGAATTTTGTTTGCGGCCGATAAAAACCGCCGCAAATCCCTAAAAAAGCCGCCTCTATTCGGCGTGTCTCTTGCAGTGAATAAATAAAATTTATACAAATAAAACTAAATAAAAAAAAATTGTATACACAACATAAATATAGTNTACAAATTATGTTAGTTTTTGTAACGAGATGGTGTTTTGTTACAAGATATTATAATATTTTGTAACAAAAAAAACAAGTTGCAAAAATTCAAAATATTTTGTAACAAATTTTTTTTTGTTTCAAAAACTCCAATTGTTTTGTAACAAAACAACTTTTTGTTTCAAAAACTCCAATTATTTTGTAACAAAAAATTAATTTGTCACAAAATTTAATATTGTTTATAACAAGTTAATTATTTGTCACAAAATATAAATATATTTTATAACAAATTTCTTTTTTCAAAATGTTAAACACTTATAAGAGTAAAAAAAAGTGTGTATATATTTTTTTCAAAATAATTTAAAATTCAATAATAGAAGTATTATACAATTTAATTTAAGAAATTTGTATTATGATTGAATTACGGTTTGTTTTATTAAATTGAGTTCTTAGAGATTAATTTGTTAGAAATGTTTAGATTGATTTTTCTAAATACTTTAAGTTTAAGATAATTAATAGTTATGCACAATTTCTATTTTAATTAGTTATTTTATATAAATTAAAATTAAAGTTGTGATAGAAAAATAATAAAAGGTCATATAATTAAATTTAAAAATAATTGATATTTTGGGTTTTAACCATATTTTATAAAATGTGATTAGTATGTTCATTGTAAGATCTAGAATTTTTGAAAAAATATCATTATGAGTTAAGTTCAAATTATTTATTCATTAAAGATTTTATTTTTATAAATTATTTTACTAAAAATAATTAAATTAAGTTTTGATAATTGAATTAAAAATTTTACTTAATCTCATAATTATTGAATAATTTTCTATATTTAAATTATACAATTTAACGGTTGTAAAAGAATAAGAATTTTATATGATTTAATTTAAATAATTAAGATTTTAGAATTTAATATTTTAATTTTTATAAACAGAAAATAAATTATATTATCTCTAATTTTAAATTAGAATACTTGATCAAAAGCTAATTAGCAATCGATAATTAAATAATATTTTTCTAATATAATTTTAAGAAATTAAATAAGATTTTAAATTAATACTCTATACCCTCATGTTATTAAAATTATTAAACTTTAATTAACCCAAATATTCTCAAATTTAACTCTAAACCTAATTTTATCCTAATTATACCATTCCTAAAAACTAACCTAATCTAAACACAACACACACAGCCGCCCTTCACCCCAAAGTCCCTCACCCATCGAAGAAAGAAAGAAAAGAAGGGGAGAAATCAGAAGCAGGGAAGAAAGGAGAGGTAAAGGGGGGTCCGAGGGAGAAGGGAGATCGGAGAGAGAGCGTCGATTGAGGGAGAGGGAGCGAGCCGCGTGAAGGAGCTGAGGAAGAAGACGTCGCCATCGAGCCGCCGTCCATGGAGGTTCACGATTAGAAGGAAGGCGCACCGTTTTGCCCAGAGCCGCTGCGGGAAGGACCGCCGTTTCGCGCCGCCATTGTGACTCTTGTCGCCGCCGGATCTGTTGCCATCGCCACCAGCTTCCACCACGGTCGAGGTTGTCGCAAATGGGAGAGGATGAAGCTGCCCATGTCGCCGCCGTGAGGAGCCGCAAGTCCTGTCGCCGTCATCATTGCAAATGGTGTCGCCGTTGTGGTCGAACCCAGCTGCCATCGTCACAAGCTCCGTCGCCACTGTTGGAGGTGGGTTGCCGAGCCTATGTCGCCGGAAAGCGGCGCTGCCATAGCTGAGGCCCGTTGCCGGTAAGGGTTTTTTTTAGTTTGGTCTCTGTTCTTGTAGGTTGGTCACTGTTCTTGTGCGATCTGAAAAGATTATTGTCGCTGTGTGGTTGTTACAGTTGCTGTCACTGAGCTTCTGGCTGCCAGGAACGGTGCTGTTGCTGTAGGAGATTGTCGTCAGAGCTGCTGCTCCACTTCTGTCATTCTTCCTTTCATAGTAAGTTGCCGGTGCTCTGAAACTCGTATTGTAATTATTCTAGTTATCTGCAGTTAAGGATTCTGATATATAGATGTGTAAAGTTAATTTTATGGGGTTGCATGTCAAAAATTAAGGTTGTTGCTGAACCATCAGAGTTTTCTTTTAATTGCGACATCGAGGTAGGGGGTTTAATTTAAACAATTTTAATTTAAGAATGCCTACAAGATTTATTGAATAACTACAAATAGATTTAATAGATGTGAGTAATTGATTGATTATGTGAATGTTGAATTGTGGCTGAAATTGCGATTGGAATGGTTGAGATTGTGATTTGAAATTGTTGATTTAGTGTTTAATTGATTATGTGGATTGTGAATTGTTTGACAAATAATTGTTGTGAATTCTGAATTTGATGGATTGTATTGGTTGATTACTATTGAACAGGTTATTAAATATATTGTAATGGTGATGGAATTGATTGGTGATTGCTTTGAGATTTGATTTTGAGAGGTACTAAAGGGGTTGAATTTTGAAACACTAAACTACTTGTTGAAAATCTGAGTTTTGAAATGAAACGGCAACTTTGAAAGTGAACCAGCAACTTAATAGAGATTGGAATGATATGAGATTAAGAGCTAAGCAAACTACAACAAGTATAGTTATTAATATTCAATTTTGAAGGTTTCGTATTAACTGGAGACTTAATTATGACTTCTTAAAGTTGAATTATAAAATCTGATTTTCTGCTTTACTTTTAAATGAAGTCAGAAACTTTGAAAAGCTATAACTAATTCCGTAGTGATTGGAATTGCTTGAGACCAAGTCTGGGTTAAAATGGAATAAGTGGAGCTGGACTGGAAAATTTTAGGTCTTTTCGTTAAATACACAATTTATGGCAAATTTTTAAAGTTGAGTAATCAAATCTGTCCTACAGCAGAAGAGTTCAAACAGGGCAACAACTTGTTTATCTTGTTGCGGTTCCTCCGAGCTGAGTTTTGGAGCGAGACCAATTTTATTTTGAAATTTGATTAACTTGGTTTATTGCTCTAAAATTTCAGAATTTTAGGAGTTAAGGATTGGGAGTTGTGTATTTTTGAAAATTGTTGATCAAAGCTAGAAAGAATCAATTTTCAGCAAAATATGCATCAACTTCCAATGCTTGCAACTCTTAAAATTGAACAGCGATTGAGTTGCAACCAAGGCACACTTGTTACCAGATAAGTTAGAAATCTCCAAACTAAATTTAGGCCTAATTGAGGTTATGTAGTAAATGTTGTACAAGTTCAAAGATACTAAGCTCGTTGGTTTCTAAACAAATTGATGTAACATTATTAACCTTTTCCTTTTATTGTTGCATGGAAGTTAAAAGAAATAGATGTGCTAAAAAAAAAACTTGAAGAGAAACAAACACGGAAAGAGGAAGAATTAGCTCAAATGAAAGCTCAATTGGAAGCTTAACAAGCCGTTGTGAACTCTTTCATAGTGCGCTTTGACAATGAAAGAAACTAGACCCTAAAGGTACTCCTAAAATTGCTTATGGTTTTAATACATTTTCCTAGATGATTCCTATATTATTAGTATAGTTTAATTTGTATATGGATCTATTTATGACATTTTACTTGTGTCATGGTTGAGAAATGACAAATGTCCTATTATTTGGTTTGATAAATTTGGTTGTGTATTGGCTAAGAAATAAGTTGTGAATTGGTTGTTTTTGTTGGAACCGTAGACGGTGGAAATATCCAAGTTTTAGAGGAGATTCTGCCAAAATTTTTCTAAACATTTTGGATAAAACTTAATGGAAAAAATAATAATTAGTGTTATATCTTGTTTCTAATATTTTGTTTCGATTTTTCTTATTTACAGGAGTGCTGAAATGGTGACCACATGCTACCTTGAGGGCTCAAAAGTATTTTGATTCATAAAGACACTAATATATGTTAGAACTTTTAATTTTTGGTTGAACTTATGCAAGACATATAACTTGTAGAACTAATCAATGTACTCATTAAGGTTATTTTGTTTTAAAACAATTTTAGCTAAATGAGGCATGTTTGAATTATGTATGTTTTTTCATATTATATAAATGTAGACTTGCTTATTAAAATAGTTAATATATTAGTTAATTTAAAAAATAATTTAATAAATTATGCATGCAATTTGTATTTAAAAAAATTGTTACAAAATAATTATTTTGCTTTTGTAACTAAAGAAAAAAAAAACGTTACAAAATCAAGTTACATTTTGTAACAAAATTTTATGATAGGAAAAAATAGATTGTCACTAAAAATACTTTGAAGATCAAAATTTGTTACCACTTTTGTAACGACTTCTGATTTTTTGTATCAGGAAAATTTGTTACAAAATATCACTTTGAATTGTAACAGTTCCATTTTTTGTTACAAAAACTTTTTGTAACGGGACATACTGCAACAACCTCTTTTTTGTTACAAAATCCTTTTGTTTCAAAATTTTGATTTTTTGTAACAAATTTTTTTTGTTACAAATATTGCTTTTTCTTGTAGTGAGTACATACTACTTCCTAGTTCATCTGAATTTTTTTATCATTTACTATACTATTTTTTATATGTATATTTTTTATGAAATCTTTTTTTATTTTTATTTGATTTTGTTCATATGATTTTTTATTTATTTTTATTATATTTTTTTATTCATATGACAAATATTGTTGTATAAATTCTTATTTTTATTAATTTTATGATATTTTTATTATTTTTTGTTTAGATAAATTTTTTTCTATCTTTTATTGTACTATATTTATGTTGTGTATAAAATTTTTTATTTTTTTATTTGGTTTTGTTCATATAAATTTTATTTATTTTTTGTTGTAATTTTATTTACTTCTGTAATATACTATTTAGTAAATCCTCTAAACTCGTTGAAGGATTTACGAACATTCCGACCTTCTTTTACTATTGAACATTACATCCTCACTTGTGTTTTTATCAATTTTTCTTCTCAGCCATCTTCCCAAAACCTTCAACTCAACTATAGCTCGATATACATCGTTCTCGTTTATTTATAACCTCTTCTAGCACATAAATCGTTTCATGGTCATGAGCTTTGTGTTTTTGAATGTAAATCGTTCTAGCCTAATGTGATTTACCATAGTAACACATAAATCGTACTAAGGTGTTGAGGGGTGGCTAATTGCATGTAAATCGTGCTAGGACAATGAGCTTTAGGATAAGAAAACGTAATTCATGGTGGCCTAGGACGATTTATATATATTTTGTAACACACAAAGACTTGGGACGATTTATATGTTTTTGAGCAATGATTTCATGCATAAATTGTTACAGAATAACATCATTTATATATTATTTAAAACACAAAATCTTAGAGCGATTTATATATTATATAATTTAGGGAAATCACGTTTTTAAAATCCATTTAGGAGAATCAAGTAATTTGATTTTTCTATTAATTTATTTAAATAAAAAAATCGAAACCTTATTGTTCTTGATGATGTCTGGTCTCTATTTTTTATTTTTGCTTCTACTCAGTCACATACTTCGTTTTAGATCTCTGTAATTTTTATTTCTGCATGTTTGATTTTCTATATAGTTAGGATTTAATTATAGCATTAGATTTAGCTTTGCTTTACGTCTTGTATTTGGTTATAGTTGTTTCATTTTTATCTTTGCTCTTGATTCTTACTTTCTTTTTAAAAATCGTGCATTATGGTGAGAAGAAGAAGAATTAGAAGTTTCTAAAGCTTGTTTTTACTTTGTAAATTTAATTGGATTTTGGTTACTGAATATGTTTGTAGCTTGAATATTTGACCGAATTAGTTGCTACCTTTAATTTTAAATTTCTGATTTTTCCATATTGATTTGATTTGATTCTTTTTTCTTCAATTTCAATCACATATTTAAGATTAAAGGTTGTGTTTATCCCGCTATTCTAGCTCTGGAGAATAAGAAAATTACTAGTAGGGTATCATCTTCATTTTCTTATTGTTATTGTTATTGTTGATCCTTTGTTTTTACTTAATTTCTCATTTCTAAGCTTGTTTTAGTTCATCAGTGGTAATTTTTCCCATGCTGTTGTTGAATAAATCCAAATTTATTTGAGCAATTTGCCCGTAGCTCTTAGAAATTAGAAAAACTTGTTTCTTGCATGAATTAAATATAACACCCTAATTTTTAGGATTTTATGATCGTACCAAAAATTTAGGTATTATTTACCTCTAAACCTTTTTATTATATATTATTTTTATTTAATATTAAGCCTTCGTAAATATGAATCGAAGTTTTAACCAAGAAAATGAAGAGTCGGTACTTTAAACTATTTAATCACAAATAGATATATATATTCACATAGCATTAATGGAAATAGGGGGTAAGAACTGGAAAGTTCTTAGTAGGGTTGGAGGTAGATAGTTAAATCCGTATTATCACAGTTCAGACATTCGCAGCCTGACACAGGGACCCAGAACAATAACCAATTATAGAAGTTCAAATTAACAAGCAATGAAAATTACAAACACACTCAAACAATCACAAACAATTCACAACACTGAACCAAATACAAAATATGCAAACAAGGATGATGCAGCATGCCTAGTCCTATCACAGGTAATGAGCTCATTTGTCGGTTTTGACCCGAACCCAACGCAATTCAACTCGCAAGTCGGATAAGACATTCTAGCGACATAATCTCTGCAAGTTTCTACTTCTTACAGGCACTGATTCTCCAGCTGAAGTATGTCGAACATGACCTCGCAAGTACTTGCAGACACTGATTCTCCAGCTGAAGCATGTGATCTTTTCTCCTGGAAGTTATTCCATATTTACGGGCGTCCTTGCACAATCATTCACATACAAAACCCACGGCTTAACATTTTCACTTCGGCACCATAACTATTTACTTTTCGTCACCCTCTCGTGACCTTTCAATCATTCTCATAATCACACGTGCCAATTTATCTTTTTCTTTTTAAACCAAAATCACCTCTTTGTGACATTCTTCAAAATTTTTAAAACAATTTCACTTAAACCAATTCTTCTTTCAAAAGACAAAGGAAAATCATTTATTAGTTAAACCCTTCAGCAAGGCCTCTAGACTTTAGCGGAGCGACAACCAATCTCATTTTCTTAAGTTCATTAGAAATCTTTAACAATCATTGTTTGCTTAAATTGAATTTAATCAAATAAAGTTTCTAAATCAAATTAAACCAAATCATACAAATTAAAAGTTCCGAACCAATTTCAAATCCAAAACCAATCCCAATTTCATCCTTAAAACTAATTTTTTTTCCAAGACATCACAAAATGAAATCATTCAATCAAAATTCAATTACTTTTAAAGTTTACTACAACTCTTCTAAATAAAATTCTTAAGTCAAATTCAAAACATAAGCCCTTTTCATATTTAAATCAATATTAAAATATAATATTTTTTTTTAAATAATTTAATAATTCTTTTAAAAAAAAAGATATTTGGTGAAGTATTAGAAAGGCTAAGTTCACCAAAGAGTATCGATATTTACTCATATCATCGGATATCGAACTCGATAATAATATTATTATCTAAACTCTATTTTTAAATTTAAATATCAATTTCTCAAATTAAAATATACATATAAGTTTCATTACTTATAAATTACTAGAATTATAATTTTAATTATGTAAAATATTTTATCATAATAAATATATATATATATATATATATAAGAATATAAATTTAATTAAATTTAAATAGTTATAAAATTAATTTAATTATTTATAATAAAATAATTTCTAAAAATAAGGAACTCCAATTAACAAAATAAGTTATAACTTATTTATATTTAAATTTTAAAAATGTGGGTCATTACATTTTACTCACCTTACAAAAATTTTCGTCCTTGAAAATTGATACAATAAAATAAATTCGAAATCTACGAAAAAAACTAGATTCACGAGAACAATACAAGCAATGTCAAGGATGAATACTAAAAAAGATTCGAGTGAACATATAGGAATAGATAGAAAAAGAATAAAAACAAAACTCTTTTCAAAGAAGATTCCAAAATAAGAACTTCCGAAGAAAAGTATTAGAAATGGTTTATCGTATCGAAACAAGTTCGAAATTTTTATCGAGGGATTATATCATTCATGTAGAAGAAGACAAAGTCAAGGGTTGTAATATGAGCAGCAAGCGCATAAGTGTTGTAGAATGCGAAGCAGAAGGATCAATCGCATAATTAGCTTGCTATGAATCATAACTTTTAAGGTTTCAAATCGCTTAAGAATTAAGGATTATATGTTGAATCAGAACAAATTCAAGGTCAGATAGATTGAAAGGTACAGAATTTATGAAAAAGTGTACAAATAATGATAAAGATGGATAATCAAATGTAGTTTCGAAAAGAATTAAAACAAGGGATAGAAGAGATGAAAAATAAATGAATAAACAGTACGCCTATCACATGGCATGGTAAAAGTATATGTTTCGATGCAAACTAATCAAAAAAGAACATCTAACATTTTCAAAGACTTAAGAATAATTGTTATGCAAACACAAGTTCAAAGCCAAATCAAAGAACACATGGTTCATAAAGACTCTTTGAAAATAAGGCTCAATGTCAACACTGTTTGAAAGTGATCAAGTGCGGAAATGGAATAAATGCAATGAGATCACATTTAAAGATTTGCATAAGCAATCCCGGTTCAGATAGAGGCAAACGACAGAAAACAGGCACATCGCCTAGCCTAGAAGCACAAGTGGGTAGGTTTGATGCAGAATATGCTCGGAAAAAATTGATATCAATGTTTGTTCGCGAAGAGCTTCCTTTTCGATTCGTAGAAAGTCAAGGTTTTAAAGAATATTCGGCGACCTTGCAACCAGGATTCAATACTCTTTCACGTTTTACGTTGGCACGTGACATCTTGGTGCTCCATGAAACAAAGAAGGTTCAACTTCAAAAATACTTTTCCAAATACAGAGGAAGAGTTTGTCTTACAACTGATAACTGGAGTTCGTGTTAGAATATGGCATATATGTGTTTGACTGCTCATTTCATCGATGTGGATTGGAAGTTGCAAAAGAAAATACTAAATTTTTGCCAAGTCACCAGCCACACGAGAGAGATTATGGCTCAAAATGTTGAAGCTTGCTTGAATAGCTGGAAGTTGAATAAGATCTTGAGTTTGACAGTTGATAATGCATCGTCTAACGATGTAGGAGTTATGTATTTACAAAGAAGACTAAATTCTTGGAAGAGTTCAATTTTGAATGGAGAGTATCTCCATATGCGGTGTTGTGCGCATATTTTAAACCTGATTGTGAAGGATGGATTGAAAGAGATTGATGATTTGGTCGCCAAAATTCGAGATGCTGTGAAGTATGTCAGATCTTCAAATTCAAGATTAACTAGTTCAAGGCATGTATTGCACAAGAGAATATTCCACATAAGACTCTTGTTTGCCTAGATGTTGAAATGCGATGGAACTCTACATACTTAATGTTAGTAGCAGCCTTAAAGCATCAGAAGGCATTTGAACTATTAGAGATGTAAGACAAAAAAATTGTTGAAGAATTAAACAAGGGAAGAGGGGTACCTTCAATTCAATATTGAGATTATGCTAAGTCCATCTTACCGTTTTTAGAGATGTTTTACGATGCTACACTTTGCATCTCTGGATTCTCTTATGTCACTAGTAACCTATACATGAAAGAAGTATTTGCTCTTGGAAGGAGGATTCAACAATATCGTGATGATGATGATTTGAGCATAAGTCTTATGGCAAGTAAGATGAAAGCAAAATACAACAAGTATTGGGGAAATGCAAAAACTATTAACATGTTGTTAATTGCCGTAGTTTTGGATCCCTGCCATAAGTTGGATTATGTTGAGTGGTGCCTAGTTAATTCTTTTGGTGCGGAAGTGGACAGTGAATTGAAGACAAAGTTGTCTTCTTGTCTTCATTCACTTTATAATTTCTATCAAGGTTTAGATGAAGGAAACCAAGATGATACCCTCTCCCAACCGAGTGAAAGTGATAAAGCCAAAGACATTTATGATATGGGGTTATATCGTCGATCAACCGGTCGCAAATCCAATCTTAAATCTGAGCTTGATTGTTATTTGAATGAAGACTGTGAGCTAGATGATAAGCCTTTGGATATTCTAGGATAGTGGAAGGCTAACTCGAATCGGTTTTCCGTCCTAGCAAATATGGTGCGGGAAATATTGGCTATACCAGTTTCAACAGTAGCTTTCGAGTCTGCTTTTAGTATGGGGGAAAGAATCATCGATCAATATCGTAGCTCATTGACTCATAAAATGGTAGAAACCCTTGTATGTACCGAAGATTGGCTTAAAGGAGACTTTTTCTCTTCTCTTGCACCTGAGAATTTCGAAGAGCTTGAAAAGGTCGAGCAAGGTAAATTAAATAAAATTAATTATGTAGATTCAAATGATGAATAAAATTAATTAAATTATTTCGTTAGTCTTTATAATTTTTTAAATTTATAATTATAGTTTTTTTTTTGTGCAGATTTGATTTTATCAGAGGAGATTACTTGTTCAGTGGGTCCAGGTTCAATTGCGCTTGAAGATGACTAGAAAGTCTTGATTGTTTATGTTTTCTTTAGTTATGTTCTAAATACTTAGGTGGTAAAGATATTAGACTTGCTTTTCCATATATGATTAGACTTGCTTATGTTTATGTTTATATTGGTTTGTTTGAGGCACAACTTATAGCAGTTGCAATGTCATTTTTGGATAGGAATATTGGTGTCAACAATTATAGCAGTTGGAATGTCATTTTTTAGCCTCAATGGAAGGGATTGCTGTGATTAACTCCACAGACTTTGATTGCTGTGAGTGGAACAAAGAAATGAAGGCTGTAGTGATAACCACTCCCGGTGGCCCTGAAGTGCTGCAGCTCCAAGAAGTGGAGGACCCTCATATCGGAGACGAGGAAGTTCTAATTAGAGTTGAATCCACTGCACTTAACAGAGCTGATACCATACAGAGGACGGGTTCCTACTCTCCACCCAAAGGTGTCAGCCCTTACCCTGGACTTGAGTGTTCCGGAACCATCGAATCCATCGGCAAAAATGTTTCCAGGTGAAAAGTCGGTGACCAGGTGATAAAATTTTATTCTTTTTGGTGGTTTGAGAAATGGGTTTGTGATAAAAAGGCCCATCTTTAATTTCGGGTGTCTTCAAATTTTTAAGCTTTGTGTGTATGTGCCTAGAAGACTGAGGCTCATGATTGATTGGATTTTTGCTTCTTTATCTTTGTTTTCTTTTTGGGAAGAAAGTTTGAATTAAATTCGATTGAAAAACATTACTTGTGAAGTGCGCGATCGAAGTAGAAGAGAGGAAAGCGTGGAGAAGAGAAGAAAGCGAGGAGTGAGGTGCAGTGGCGTGCGATTGAAGAAGAGGAAAGTGAACCGCTTTGCTGAAAAGAGAAGAAATTGCGATCGAAAAAGACCGGAGCAGTGGCACGATGAAGAAGTTGGGTGTGTTTTGTTTTCCAGGTGTGTTGTCTTATCTCCGTATTCGTATCCTTTTATTTCTGTATCCGTATTCCTCTACCATATCTCTATAGAGTGGCTGAAAGTGGTGTACAAATAGCATTTTTGAATTTTCAATTGACGTGAACTTTATAAATTTTGAGTATATATTCAAATAGATTCTTAAAAAAATTTGATCAGACACTTTCTTCATAATTAAATTTTATTATATTCGAGAGAATTTTTTATTTAGATAAAATAAATATAATATTTATGAATATAGACACGATAAAAAAATTACATTTTTCGTCTTTTTATATATTTTATTGGCACTACAAATGAGATTTTTATTAACTGTATATTGTTGTAGTTCCAACAAGATACATGTAAAATTTTTAAATACATATCTCGATTGCTCATGAAATAGATTGTAACTTCTTTTTAAACGTATCTCATTGGCAGTGCAAACAAGATAGTGAGACATATGTACTAATTTTTAATGAGATAAATTTATATTTTGTAGTATGATTTGGATTGATTTAGAAAGTAAAAATAATATAATTTATTCTGATAGAATCAAATCAATTTAATTTTTATTTATAAATTTAGTTTTATCTAA
>NC_029793.2:105639345-105661803 GCF_000816755.2 Arachis ipaensis | reverse complement strand
AGTAACAGCAACAAATTCAAAAGTTTTAAATTTTTTGGAATTTGTATGAGATATAATTTAAAGTTGATAGTTATTTTAAAAAATTGAAACATTTATTTTCGACGGATATATGCACTATTCTATTTCCTAGTTTTGTGGACGATGGAATAATAATTTTTTAAATAAATAAAATAAATATTTTATTTACGAAAATATGTAATTTGTAGTGTTTTTATTAATTTGCATTCTATGACTTATAAATAACATTGATAAGACAGGATATGATGTGGTCGTATGATGTTAGCACACGTGATGTGTAACATTCTTATCTCATTTACAGTGTAAACGAGATACACAGAATGCTATTTTGTCTACACTGTAAACGAGATAAGTAATAAGCACACCTATATATAGAACTCGTTTACAGCGCCATTTGACTTTACTTTTTATCCATTTCTTCTACTTTTCTCCCACTTCTAATCTTTTCTAATCACATTAATGATGTACTCAGAGATTATGGCGTGAGTGCAGATATACGGAATGAGGACATCAACTGTCTGAACAATGTGGCATATCACTGGGGTAATCGACTTTCAGGTTAGTATTGTTATTTTCATGTTTAAGTTAAATAAGCATATATTTATAGTCATTGTTGAGATACTTTTATAGATGTAGTATATGTTAGGTGGTAGAATGTGTTGTTAGTAAGTGTTAATTGATAGGTATGGTTTAAGGTTTAGTTAAATTATTTTATTAAGTAAATATTTATCGCATTTCATTATTTATTTATTTGATTTTTATATTTTTTATTTTAATTTTGATAACTTGATAGATATCCTTTTTTATTGTATGTTTACCTGTTATTCAATATTTTAATATTTTAATAGGATTTACTTACAATTGATATGTTTTTTCAAATGGTCAACTTTTAAAAATTAATTATTTTGTTTTCAACTGAGTTATGAAATGTACTTGTTTAGTACATTTTTATTGTGATATTTAAATATTTATTTTTGAAATAGATTTTTTATTCCAGTTTTTTATTTTTTAACAGAGGCCTCGCCCACTTCTCCTTAAGCGAGTGAGTCATATGATTGCACCACTGGACACCATTGTCCCTTACTTGAGCGAGGCTGGGTTTGGCAACACGATGCCACTCAGAGGCTTTGTGTTTGACAACTCCCTAATCACGGTATTCGTGAAGTGCTAGCGTCTGAAAACCCACACTTTTCACCTACCATAGGGTGAGTGCACTATTACCTAGGATGTTGCATACCACCTCAGGCTACGCGCGCATGGAGAGTCAGTGGGTGGGTGCTTCCATGATTTTCAGACATGGTATGGGCACTTGTCTTGGGATTGGGTGGACTCGCTACTTGGTGCTAGGCCTCCTCATGGTCAACAGCAGGCTACGCAGAGGAAGGAGTCTTTCTCCATCAAACTGATATGGCTTCGAGACCGAGTCCGACATATGCCCAATACCTTTGATCCAGCTACCCTATGACAGTACACGAGGTGTTACATACTGTTACTGATTGGAGGTTACTTGATGACTGACAAGTCAAACAATCAGGTCCATCTCTGGTGGCTACCACTATTAGATGACTTCCAGAGGTACCGCGGTTTGTCTTGGGGGTCTGCTATGCTTGAATGGACCTACCACTCCCTATGCGCTGCAGCACATCAGAACACCACAGAGGCATAGACATTGTCGGATGCACTTCGCTTATATTTTCTTGGATATACCATATATTTTCTTAGTGGTGTCCACTTGAAAGACAAGTTTATACATATCCCATGGTTGCGAGGTAACTAGTAGTACTCATGGTTTTCTTTTTCATTTATCTAATTGAAGATCCTCTTGCATAAATTGATATACTGTTATTCTTGCATATGTCCACAAGTTAATAGGTATGGCCCAGCAGAGTAGGGACTAGCACGAATAGAGAGTCCTCCGATGGCCGCTGGCGTTGGATCGGTTACAGTTACATGAGGTACATAAAACTGTTTTAGTTAGTTACAACTAAATGAATAACATATCCGGTGTAAGTAACTATTGTTGATGATTACATTACATGTTATGTTGTAGTTCCTGTGGACGCTGTACGACGACCTTGCACTATAGGCCCTGTGCCCGAATTGGCTGAAGGAGGAGGTAGAGTGGAGGACATGGATATCTGTTGTTACCCTCGTCTATTTTAACATTATTGAGTTTCACCACGTTGACTGACTGAAATGTCAGTTCGGTGGTGAGCAGCCAGTGCTTGGGGCCCCGGTTAATGTCGACAAATTCCTGACCACCATAGGATGGAGCGAGGACGTCTAGTGGCCAACTCGACATGAGCAATGGTATGATGACTGGAGGGTTCAATTTGAGGAGGGCCATCAGATCTCTATTCAGCAGTTCGTAAATTACCGATCGACGCAGGAGTACTGGACTAGTTCTGGCAGGCTTGCCACGTTAGACATCTGTCAGACCAGTAGGTGCTTGATGACCCCAGATTGATGGATTTATCGGCTGATGTCTAGCCTACTGCCAGCTACCTTAGGGATGTTCTTCACCTTCCTTGAGATGTCCCTAATAGTCATCGGCGTTCCAGGGAGGTTCGAGCAGACACCTACAGACCGACCTGGAGAGAGCGGGGTGCTAGGGAGGGCGGAGGAGCTGCAAGGCCCCGGAGGGCGAGGGTCAGGTGCAGGGTGTAACACCCTACCACACAGAGCTTGATTATTAAGTCGTAAATCAAAGGTGGTGAGGTATTACGACCTCGAAAAACAAAATATATACATAGTATTTGAAGAAATATATGTTAACTAGGAGTCCATGAAAAGAATACTCAAAACAAGTCCGTATCACCCGCGAAGCGATGAGAATAAAAGCACAAAATCGAGAAAAGAAAACAAAAGAGATACAAAATTATATATATAAATTCAAAAGATAAATGCATAAGTAGTACTAGTCTCGACCTACAAAGAAAAGGCCGGCTAGACAAATATATACAATCCCAAAAGAGTGGAAGATCTGCAAAGTGAATAATTGAATTTAATGAAGTATGGACAATGTTGTATGAGATATAAATAAGGGTGATGATGGTATTGATAAATTGTGATTGAAAGATCCATCTGGCATATGCATTACATTATTTGAGACACGAGTTTTTCTAGGTAGATGCAGTGGCTTGCCACCACTTACTCTAAATTAAGACTCGATACTCTGTTGACCCTCCACAAGATGTGACCAGGCACTTTAACTCCCCGTATTTTCCCAATGAGATGATAAATTAATGATTATATACATGCATAGACTCTTCGGATGTTATTTAGTTTTTATTAAGTTTTTATAGGTTTTAGTATTAAATTCACATTTTTGGATTCTACTATGAATTTTTGTATTTTTGGGCAATTTCAGGTATTTTTTGGATGAAATTTAGGAACTGGAGTAGAAGTCTGATTCAGAGACAGAGAAAGCACTGCAGATGCTGTCTAGATTTGACCTGCTTGCATTCAGAAGGACTTTTCTGGAGCTACAGAAGTTCAAATGGAGCGTTCTCAACGGCTATGGAAAGATGACTTCCAGAGCTTTCCAGCAATACATAATAATTCATATTTGCTTCGGATTAGAAGGCCCAAAAGTGGCATCCAACGCCAGCTTCCTACCCCCTTCCAGGCGTCCAGTGCCTAAAGAATAGAGGCCACCATCCAAAGGCCCAGAAAGGACCCCCTAGCTGGCATTCCACACTCAAGGAGCCTCATAGCATGTGGATCTCATTAAAGCTCAGTCCAAACACTCACCAAGTGGGCCACAGAAGTGAATTTTAGCACTAAATAGACTATTTTACCCTTACTAGTCATCTGTTTAGTATTTAAGGGGTCTTATTCATGTAATTTGAACACTCATGAGACTTTTAGAACCTTTTACACCTCTTGCTGAGGGAGGTCTGCCATATTCACATTTTTCCATTGTTTTCACATTCAGTATGAGTTTCTAAACCTCCTAGGTTGAGGGGAGGAGCCCTGCTGAGTCCTATGAATTAATAAAAGTACTACTATTTCTCTTCGATCCGTGTTTGATTAATTCTAAGATGTGTATTCGTTCTTCATCAACATGAATGCGTTGAACTGGCATAAGGTTATCACATTCTACATGGCTTCGGAGTGCGTCTTTCATCGGACAATGATGAACCACCAGCTTGAATATACGTCTCTCAGATGGCTAATCCACGACTTCATTGGGGACTTCTCAAGACATCAGTTCAGCCGATTTCTGGGGAGATTAGGGTCTCTGTGGTAGAGGCTGGAATCCAAGATACAACATTCTCTTATCCGGAAGATCCGACCTTGTCTGTGGCATTTTGAGTAGGATTATGAAGGAGAACGGACTGTACGCGCTTCACCCTCAAGTAGAGATGGATCTGCACTAAACCTGGGGTTCAGATCCGGAGGAGTATTGGCAGCTTCTCAAACCAGTGTCAATCACATACAGCCTGCCAGTGAAAAAATCACTTAGAAGTAAAGAGAGCAATAATACCGGAGTTAATTAAGAAAGGCAAAGCAACTCCAATCATTAACCCTATTCCTATCAGTATTTTCTACCTCTTTTGCTTTATTCCATTCAAAAATTCATAATCAAATAGCATTTAAACATAAACCTTTTGATCTGTCTGACTAAGACCAGCAAAATAACCATACCTTGCTTCAAGCCACAATCCTCGTGGGATCGACCCTGACTCGCTCAGGTATTACTTGGACGACCCAGTGCATTTACAGGTACATGTGTATAAAAGTGTGGGGATTCGTGCTACTACGCGCACGCAAGGACTGTCTAGGGTTCGCTACCAGACATGTTGGGTTTGGCTGTACAATCGACAGATGAGACTTATCAGCCATAGAGTACACATGCATCATATTCACTTCAAAATGTTGTGGCTTATACCTCACGACAGTTGAGACTGCACGAAGTAAACTATGTAACTCACGACCTGGAACTTGCTGCAGTTGTATTTGCGTTGAAAGTGTGGAGACACTACCTGTATGGGGTTAAATTTCGAGTCTTCTCTGATCATAAGAGCTTGAAATACCTCTTCGATCAGAAGGAGCTTAATATGAGTCAGAGAAGATGGATGGAATTTTTGAAGATTATGATTTTGAACTGAGTTATCATATAGAAAAAGCTAATGTGGTGGTGGATGCACTAAGCCAGAAGTCTTTAAATGTTGCTTCAATGATGATTAGAGAGGAGAAGTTGTTGAGAGATTTTGAAAACCTTAACTTAGGTGTTAGAAAGGTAGCTGAGAATATGTGCCTGAGCCAATTGCATATCTCCAGTGATTTCAGGACTGAGATTCAGAAGGCTCAATAGAATGATCAGAAGTTGCAAAAAATGTTGCAAGAAACAAAACAGAGGAAACAAAGAGAGGTTACTCGAGACAGAGAATGAGTTTAGAGGTGCAAAGGAAGAATTTGTGTGCCGAATATAGGAAACTTAAGGCGAGATGTGCTAACAGAGGCTCACAGGAGTGGATTCTCAATTCATCCTAGGGCTACCAAGATGTATCATGACCTGAAGACAATGTTTTGGTGGCCAGGAATAAAAAATGACATAGCGGTGCATGTATCTAAATGTTTGACTTGCCAGAAGATGAAGATTGAACATCAGAAGCCGTCTGGAATACTACAACCCTTAGAGATTCCACAGTGGAAGTTGGAAGGTATCACTATGGATTTTGTGTCTGGTTTGCCGAGAACTAGAGCGGGATTTGATGCGATATGGGTAATTATTGATCGGTTGACTAAGTCTGCTCATTTCTTGCATGTTAGTATGAGCTGTACCTTGGAGGAGTTGGCGTGTTTGTACATTAAAGAGATTGTAAGATTACATGGTGTGCCTACGGCCATAGTTTCTGACAGAGATCCTCGTTTCACTTCTAGGTTTTAGGAAGCTTTCCAAAAAGCGTTCGGAACTTAATTATGTCTAAGCACTGCGTACCATCCTCAAACCGATGGTCAATTAGAAAGGACAATATAGACTCTGGAAGATACGCTGAGAGCTTGTATGCTGGACCAACCAGCAAGTTGGGATCGATACATGCCGCTACTGGAGTTTGGATACAACAATAGTTACCATGCGAGTATCGAAATGGCTCCGTATGAAGCTCTTTACGGAAGGAAGTGTCAATATCCATTATGTTGGTATGAGGCCAAAAAATCGAGTTTGTTGGGTCCAGAGTTGGTGGCAGGGACAACAGAACAGATTAAGAAGATCCAATCTAAAATTCTTATAGCTCAAAGTCATCAGAAAAGCTATGCTGACTAGAGGCAAAAACCTTTAGAGTTTGAAAAGGGCGACCATGTATTTCTGAGGGTTACTCTGACTACAGGTATCGAAAGAGTGATAAAGACAAAGAAACTGAATCTCCGTTATATCGGTCGATTTCAAATTCTGAAGAAAATTGGGCCAATGGTGTATCAGATAGCTCTACCACTACATCTTTTGAACCTGCACGACATATTTCACATTTCGTAGCTTTGAAAGTATACTTCTAATGCAAGCCATGTCTTAGAACCTAAATTAGTCCAATTAAAAGAAGATTTGATGTTTCAAGTGATTTTGGTAAGGATTTACAATGTTAACATTAAAAAACTCCGAGGAAAAGAAGTTCAGTTAGTAAAGGTTGCTTGGAGTCGAGCCGAAATAGAGGAGCACGCCTGGGAACTTAAATTGGAGATAAGGAAGGACTACCCATAGTTATTCTCAGGTAATTGAATTTTGAGGACAAAATTTCTAATTAGGTAGGTAGGATGTAATATGAATTGTTGATGTTTAATGTTGAAATTTGTGAAAATTATGAATGAAATTCGTTGTTTAGATTGAAGAATTTAGGTGTTGATATCTTTGTGGAGTCATTGAAAAGTATATGATAATAGTTAGGAGTAGTTGGTATTGATTTGGTTGTGGCATGGTTGGTTTTGGATTGAGAATTTTGGAAAACTAGAGGATTTGAACTTTTAGTAAAAACTGATTTTTTGTTACCAACTTTAGTGAGTCATAACTTGGCTTCCGGACCCCTAAATCTTGTGAAACTTGTGTTGAATAAAAATTTGATACGTGAAGTTTATAACGTTCGAAGAATGGATTGAAAATTATTTTTAACAAAAAAGTTATGCGCGTTTGAAGTTTGGCGTGAAAATATCATTTTCTAAACATAACAGCTTTTTGGCAAATTTTGCATGCATGCGTACGTACGTGAGAAGGTCATGCGTACGCGGGAATATGGCACTGTGTAGTACTCTCGCGTACGTGACAGTATTTTGCATATGCAACCTTGTCATTTTTACATCATGTGTACGCGACCTTGTCATTTTAATATCATGTGTACGCAGCAGCTATCATGCATACACGAAAATCCTTTTCTGTCTAACACACTCGTGTACACATGGGTGGTTCGCATACGCGGCCTTGGCTTTTTTCAAATTCTCGCATACGCGGCAGGTGGCTCGCGTATGCATGACCCCTGTTTTGCTTAAAATTCCAATTTTTGAGTTTTCAACCACTCCTCTACCTTTCCTAACCTCTGTAACCCCTGTTTAAGGTCTGAGAGCTAATTTTTAGACTTCAGAAGGAGAGAAAACCTATTGAGGGAGTTAGTTTGATATTGTGGAAGATTTGCGAAGTGAATAATTGAATTTAATGAAGTATGGACAATGTTGTATGAGATATAAATAAGAGCGATGATGGTATTGATGAATTGTGATTGAAAGATCCATCTGGCATATGCATTACATTATCTGAGATATGAGTTTTCCTGGGTAGATGCAGTGGCTTGCCACCACTTGCTCCAGCTTGAGACTCGATACTCTAGTAACCCTCTATTGCAAGATGTGACCGAGCACTTTAACTCCCTAGATTGCCCTAATGAGATGATAAATGAATGATTATATATATGCATGGACTCTTGGGGATGCGCGCACGCAGGGACTATCCAGGGTTCGCTACCACACATGTCGAGTTTGGCTGTATAACCGACAGATGAGACTCATTGGCCATAGGATAGACATGCATCATATGCACTTGTATGTTTTGTTTGAGTTTGCAATTGTTTGCGCTTGCCTATTTGCTTAAATGTAATTAGTTGCTACTTGACCTAATTGTTGTATCTGTTTCCATGTTTGTGTTTTCCTTGTTTGTCCTATTTGGGTTTGTTTTCTGAGAGATCCCTCAGGCGGGTGGAGGAGACATTGAGGGTTGTACCACTTGGTGATTTCGAGGTTTGCAGAGAATGGAAAATGAAGAGTTAGACTAGAATCCTTACATATAGTCACCGTATTTCTGGTTTAGTGTGAATTCTGGGATTTGATATGGGTTATTGGAGTTTTGGAATGCCTCTGGCTTCCCGGAACCTTATGTATTATCTGTATGGGCACCTTTACCATACTAACAACCTCTGGTTCTCATTCCACACATATTCTGTTATTTTTCAGATGCAGGATGTGAGGCACCTCGTTGAGCATGCTGGAGACTCTTTAGAATCGAAGATATACTTTTGGGAATTTTGTATTTTGTATATGTATATTGATGCGTGAGCATCTTTTCTTTATTTTCTTATTATTTTAGATATGAATTTATTAAGTTTTATTGAGATTTTAGTGTTTGAATCTTGTTTGGATGCTACTTTGAGGCGCATTGTGGTTTTATTTGTTTCAGGAAAAATTTGGGCGAGTTTGGTAGAGTTCGCGCAGAAGAAAAAGTGAAGCTACCAAGCTGGCGCCAAACATCGAGCCTAGCGTTTGGTACCAGGCATCTCGTGATGCATGCAAGGCCTCTGACTAGTTGGCACTAAACGCTTCGAGCTGGCGTTTAGTGCCAGGAGCTTTGTAATTCGTGCAACAACCACACGCTAGTGGTGTTAAACGCCGAGCTTGGCATTTAGCTCTAGAAAGACCGCAATGCCCACAACCCTCTCTGCTTCTACTAAACGCCGAACTTGGCATTTAACGCCAGCACCGCGTACATGGATTTTAAGGAAGGCTTCATCCGTTGAGATCTTGTTAATAATTAGTTTTTTTTTTTTGTTTTCTTTTGGTTATTATTATTACCAAAAACAATCTTTTAGGGTTTAGATGTTATTTTATTTTATTTATTTTATTTTATTTCCAAATCAATTAGGTTAGATATAAAAAGGAAAAGATTTAGCCCTCTGGGCTTCCTTTCCCCTCTTCTACCTCATTCCGCACCAAACACACTTTTGAAACCCTAGTGTTCTCTCTGAGTTATGAGCAACTAAACCTCCATTGTTAGGATTAGGAGCTCTATTTATTCTATGGATTAATACTTTTGTCACTCTATTTTAATTATTGTATTATTTAAATTCAATGATTACTGTCGTTCTTCATCTTATAAATTTGAGTGTATTGAAAGATTACCCTTGTTCTACATGAATTCTTTTTTATTCTTGAAAAAGTTAACTCACCTGAACAACAGCTTGAAAGTAAATTCCTCCTAAATCACTAATTGCCTGGACTTAACAGGATATGTGATATATAATCCTCTTATATTTGGGTAATTAGGGTTTTTGTAGCTAATAAACTAGAATTGGACTCAAACCTTTAATCTACATTAAGTGATCAAGGAATTGACGATTGATTAGGCTAGAGGAGACTAAATCACTAAGGAATTAGGGTTTAGTCAATTACAATTTTTTATGAATTGAATCTTGCATAATTAAATAAATATCTCTGAAACTTTAACTGTTCTCTCACATAGCTTCCACACCAAATTTACTACTTGCTTTCTAAATTCCTGATTTATTGTTTAATGCAATTTGAACTCCAAAACACTATTTTTTGCTTGTCTGACTAAGTGAATCATTCCACCATTGTTGCTTGGTCCATCAATCCTCGTGAGATCAACCCTCACTCACCTGAGGTATTGTTTGGTACGACCCGTTGCACTTGTCGGTTCAGTTGTGGTATTCCAAATTTTGCACAAGTTTTTGGCGCCGTTGTCGGAGATTGACTGTGATTGACAACTATCCGTTATTTGATTTTTTAGATTAGACGATTTTACTTTAATTTTGTTTAATTCTTTTCTTGGAATTTTTGAAAATTCGCTTTATTTTATTTAAAAAAAAATTTTCTTGATTTTTGAAATTAAGTTTGGTGTCCCCCTAGTTTCTTTATTTTATTTTCTCCATTTATTTTTCTTTTATAATTTTCAAAATTATTAGCTTATTTTTCTTTAATTAATTTTTGAATTTGTTGGCCTATTTCTTTAATTTACTTTCAAAAATTTTATGTTGTTTATTTGATTTATTTTATTTTATTTCCTTTACTTAGGTTACCTCACTGGGAATTCTCTTCACTCTGACGTAGAGATTCCCACTTTTTCTTATTTTCTGTTTGTTTATGAGTTGGAACAGGAACAAAAAACCTTTTCTTGACTTTGACCTGAGATTGAGAGAACTCTGAGAAGGCGTTTATAGCAGGCTAGAGCTTACAAAGCCGATGAAAATCTCAAGGATAACTTTGAGAAGGAAACTGAAGGAGCTACTATGGATCCAAATAACAACAACAATGTTGTTAATCCTCATTTTCTAAATGCTCCTAATGTGCATGAACAACCTAGAAGGACACTTGGCTCATACACTACTCCTAATCCCAACTTCTATGGGAATAGCATTGTTGTACCTCCTGTTAGGGCCAATAACTTTGAGTTAAAGCCTCAACTCATCTCTTTGGTGCAACAAAATTGCCAATTTTGTGGATTTCCACAGGAAGACCTAAACTTGTTTATCTCAAATTTTCTGCAAATCTGTAATACAGTGAAGACCAATAGAGTCCATCCTGATGTTTATAAGCTGCTTCTCTTTCTGTTTGTTGTACGTGACAGAGCCAAGTAGTGGCTTGATACACAGTCCAAGGAGAGCTTGGACACTTGGGACAAGTTGGTTAATAGATTTCTTACCAAGTTCTTTCTACCTCAGAAGCTGACTAAATTGATGACTGATGTTCAGACTATTAGGAAGAGAGAGGGTGAATCTCTCTATGAAGCTTGGGAGATATACAAGTTGATGCTTAGGAAATATCCTCCTGACATATTTTCGGACTGGATTCAGTTACAAATTTTCTATGATGGGGTTACTGAGATCACCAAAATGTCTCTAGATAATTTTGTAGGCGGATCCCTGAAGAAGCTATGGAGTTGGTTGAGATGGTTGCCAACAACCAATGTCTATATTCTTCTTAGAGGACCTCTGTGAGAAAAAGAGTCATGGAATTGGATGCCTTGGATGCAATTCTTGCTCAGAACAAAGCTATGTCTCAACAAATTAATGCTATTACTCAACACTTGAGTGGAATGCAAGTCTCAACTATCAATACTCAAGATACATCCTATGATATGAGTGGTGGCTTCCCTCAAGGTGAAAGTTATGATTATGGCCAATTTTCCCTTGAATAGGTCAACTATATGGGCAATTCCTCTAGATCCCCCAATAATGATCATTTCTCTAAGACTTATAATCCAGGGTGAAGGAATCATCCTAACTTTGGGTGGAGAAATCAATCTCAGAGAAAACGGAATTTTGGCAACAATTCTCAAGAAAATTTCAATCAGAACAATTTCAACAACCACCAGTTCCATCCCTCTCAACCACAACAAGCACCTTTTTAGCCTCAGAACTCATAGTTTTATGAAGAAAATGAGAACTTCACTAAAAAACTTGGAGATTCAAGTAGGTCAATTGAGCAAGCAAGTATCTGAGTAGCCTCCTAATACTCTTTCTAGTGACACAGTGCCTAATCCAAGGGAAGAATGCAAGGCCATACATCTAAAAAGTGGTAAAGTAACAGGTTCAGAAGCAAAATTTAGTGAGGAGCCGGTTGAAAAAGAAGCTCTGGTGGAGGTATAGAATAAAGAGGAGCACCCCCGCTCTAGACACCCAGACAACCCCTTTCTGGTTAATCTTGAGAAACATTCAGCGTTGTCTAAAGCACGTAAGTACAAGCCTAAGATGCCATATCCTCAGAAGATTCAAAAGGCCTCCAAAGACAAGCAATTTTTTAGATTTTTAGAGGTCTTCAAGAAGTTTCAAATCAACATTCCTTTTGTAGAGGCCCTTGAGCAAATGCCTTTTTATTCCAAGTTTATGAAGGAATTGTCGACTAACAAGAGAATTTGGAAAGAAAGTGAGACAGTGGTGCTTACTAAGGAATGCAGTGCAACTATTCAACAGGATCTCCCTGAGAAAATACAAGATCCGGGAAGCTTTTTTATTCTTTGCACCATTGGAGATATCACTATTCAAAGAGCCTTATGTGATTTTGGAGCTAGCATCAACCTCATATCACTTTCTTTGATGAGAAAGCTCCAAATTAATGAGGTAAAATTCACTCGTATTTCTCTTCAACTTGCTGACCATTCAATTAAATTTTCTCATGGAGTTTTTGAGAATTTATTTGTGAAAGTATGACCATTTATTTTTCTACTAATTTTGACATACTGGATATGGAAGAGGACAAAAATGCTTCTATTATTCTTGGGAGACCATTTTTAGATACAGGGAGAGCCTTTATTGATGTTCAAAAAGGTGAATTGACTCTAAGGGTAATGAAGAGGAAGTTGTCCTTAATGTGCTTGAGGTTTTGCAATACCCTAGTAATTCTGAGGGGTGTATGAGACTTGATCATCTTGAGCCACTAATTCAAGAGGTTTTTGAAGCTGAAGAGCTTGATGAGGTTTTGGAACCTCCTTTAGAGGATGATTTAATTGAGATTATTATATTATTCACCATCTCAAAAGGGGGAACCACATGCCATTCATAAAGAGGAAGGGACGCCAAAGCTTGAGTTGAAGCCCTTCCCTCCCTCTTTGAAGTACGCATTCCTAGGTGAACATTATTCTTATTCGGTAATTATTAGCTCCTCTTTGAGGCATGAGGAGAAAGAGGCATTACTTCAAGTACTCAAGAGTCATAAAACGGCTCTTGGGTCGACCATTGGTGATTTGAAGGGGATTAGTTGGGCTAAGTATATGCACAAGATCTTGCTTGAGGTTGATAAAGCTAAGGTGGAGGTAATTGAAAAATTACAACCACCTACTAATGCTAAAGAAATTCGAAGTTTCTTTGGACATGCAAGATTTTATAGGAGATTTATAAAGGATTTTTCTAAGATTGCTAAACCTTTGAGCAACCTCTTGGTTGCAGGCATTCCTTTTAATTTTGATAATGATTGTTTGCATGCCTTTGAAACTCTGAAAGCTAGGCTTGTCTCTGCTCCCATCATAGATTCTCCCAATTGGGATTTACCATTTGAATTGATGTGTGACGCCAGTGATTATACTATTGGAGCCATCTTGGGACAGAGACAAGACAAGCTTATGCACGTCATTTACTATGCCAGTCGTGTACTAAATAACACTCAAAAGAGTTACACTACTACAGAAAAAGAGTTACTAGTTGTAGTTTATGCCTTTGATAAGTTTAGGTCCTATTTAATTGGTTCTAAGGTTATTGTTTATACTGACCATGCTGCTCTTAAGTACCTTCTAACCAAGTAGGATTCTAAACTAACATTGATTAGGTGGGTGCTCCTTCTTTAGGAGTTTGATATTGATATTTGAGATAGGAAAGGATCAGAGAATAAAGTGGCTGACCATCTTTCTAGGATTGAGCCTGAAGAGGGGGTGCAATTGTTGCGTGCGCATCTTTAGTGTTTTTCCTTCTTAATTTCAATTGATTCAGGAAGAATTTCTGTTAAATAATCAATGAATTTGAGGTTAGAATGAATATTACCTTGATTAGTTGAATTTGATTGATTACAGGAAGCTTTAGAAGGAAAACAAAAGGAGATAGAATGAAAAGAGGCACAGAAAGCTCTTAAACATAGAAAGCTCCTGGAAGCAGAATGCTTTCTGTTAAAGATAGAAAGCTTACTGGAAAGAGAAAGTGAGTGGCGTAGAACGTGGACAATTTAGCATACTACATGAAGGCAGAAAAAGGATCTGTGCGTACGCACACACCTGTGCATACGCACAAACAACTATCAGTCATCATTTTACGTAGTACGTGGGAAACTTTACATAGTAGGCAGCATACATGCATACACACACACTTGTGCGTATGTACAACATTGTAAATTTTTGTGAGTGTGCGTAGGCACAAGTCGGTTCTCACGTAGTATGTGCAATTTCCCATGTACAATGCTAGGGCAAGCTCAACAGGCCAAGCTAAAGGAAAATTGGCTCACGTACAACATAGTCTACTTCACATTGTACGTGAGCCCAAAGAAGACATTCCAGGATCTCAAGCCAAGACTATCCTTCCTTCAATTTTTCAACCGTTTGAAGGATCAATCATAAGCCCATTAATAATGACAGTTATTAAAGATCACAAGCAATCAAGGAAGAGATCTTCTCGGTTAAAAATAATTAGGAAAAAGATTTGATTTCATTTTAGTTTTGATTATGTTTCAATTTGAATTTAAATTTTAAATTAGGGTTTTTATTTAAGGTAAAGAGGGACTCTCCGAAAGAAAGGGGGGACCTTCGGCTGCTTCGGCAGTGTTAGCGTTTCAAGGATTTTCTGAAAAACATGAGTTTCTAATTCTCCTCGGTTAAGGTTAGGCGTTCTGTTGATTCCATGGATTAATATTTTAAGCTTTTCTACCTTTAATTTATACAATGATATCTTTTCAAGAAAAGGTTTTCGTTTTTCATCTTAAAGGGTTTGAATGTGTTGGGAAATAATTCTTCTCTGATTTGGATTCTTTTAACTTTTTGAAAAAGTTGATTAATTGAATTAAGCTTGAAAATTGATTCTCATAATTCTGAAGTTTTGAAACTAGATTGATAAGTGACATAAAATCAACTGGGGAAGATTCTTATGAATTGTGTGGCTTTATAAATCAGTAGACATTCTTCAACTCTTTTTGTAAGTAATTGACTAAGGGATTAGTGATTAATTAGACTAAAGAGAAATTAAATCACCAAGGGATTGGAGTTTGATTACTAATTATTTGCCATGATTGTATCTTTGCATAATTAAGGTGGAAAGTGAAAAGTATTAATCCGAAAGAGTTAACATCTCCAAAACCTTAATTGTCTCAATCCATATCATTTATCATAATCACTGTTGCTTCTGTTTTAGTTTCGTTTATTTGCTGTTTATGCTTAAAGCATTTCAAAATCCTAAATTGCTCGTCTGACTAGATTAATTGATTGATTTTACTTGATCCGTTAATCCTCGTGGGATCGACCCTCACTCACCTGAGGTTATTACTTGGTTCGACCCGGTGTATTTGCCGGTATTTTGTGGATTATAAAATCCCCCATCAAGTTTTTTGTGCCATTGCCGGGATTATATGTGATTAACAAACTACCGATCAATTGATTACCTAGATTAGATATTTTTTTTATTTTTTTCTTCTTTTTCTGTTTCTCTTTTATTCCAAAAAAAAAAAGATTTCCTACTATCCGTCTTCTTTTCCTCTCTGTTTACCACATGGTGCGTTTGATTTGGTTTTGTGTTTTGTGCTAAGGAAAATAATGGAGAGAGACTACAAGGGTTACTACTCATACCCAAGGAGTGATTCATATTACGGTGGATAGAGGAACTACCAGGATTTTAGTTGGCAGAGTCAAGACCAGGGAAGCTACAATGCTCATTATTCCATCTAGCAGGAACTATCACCTCCTTATTCATACCAAGAACCATTATCTTTCTATTTATATCAAGAACCATCATCACTATATTTCAATCAAAAACCATATCCTTATTCATACCAAGGACCATCATCTCTTGATCTTGTCATGGAAAAACTACAACACACATTGGATACATTTATGCAAGACTCCTGTCAAAATTTCGAAAATTCATTTCACAACCCACAAAACTCCTTTCATATCCCGTAAAACAACTTCACTACAACACCTACATATTCACAAAATAATTTCCAACCTTTATCTCTTGAGCCAGCTTCAGAACAATATACTCAATGGTCCAGAGCATTTAGAGAAGAAAGTATAGCCTCAAGAAGGAATCTAGTTTCGCAAATGGCCCAGATGACACAATGCCTTACTGAGCAAGAAGAACGCAAGGCCATAAGCTTGAAGAGTAGAGTAGTGCTTAACAAGAAGATTGTAGATCAAATTGTGGTTGCAAAGGAGGAGTTTGAAGTGCAAGAGCAAGACCAAGAAGCCCTTGTGCTAAGTGAAATTCCAATGAAGAAGGAGGTTGTGAAGGCATACAAGCCTATGATTCTATATCCCGAGAGGCTATTAGAGGTGACAAGAGAACATGCAAATTTTATCTCAAAAAAATCTATGCAAAATCACGTAGAAAGGGAGGAAAACAATCAAGAGAGTTCACACTCTAATGAAATAGAGAGTTGCATGGAGGGTGGTTTAATTGAACCATCAATCAAAGAAGTTCTTGATGAAGGGGACACTCTAACCATTACACAGCACCTAAATCCTGAAATTAAAGAGGTGAAGGCGATGAAGGAAAGCACTCAAAGAAAGATTGTGATCAAGAAGCAAAAGACAACATCCATGAAAAAGAGAAGGTAAGCAAAAAGGAATCCAACCCGTATCCCAACAAGCAACGTGAATCAAGCTAATAACAATAAAAAAAGTTTGTTAGAAGGAATACAAATCTGGGGACACCAATTTTCCCTTGGAGTCATTCCTTTTAACCAACTGGAAAAAGAGGAACAAAATTCAAGAACAACCATCAAGCTAGTGACGTTAAAGAAGCATTTGTTGGGAGGCAACCTAACGTTTGGTATCTTCTTTCCATACGTATTGTTTCCTTTTCTTTTACTAAATTCTTAGTAATTATCTGTTTTACATTATGCATGAATAATCACAAGAAGTTTAGTGCAAAAGATTTAACTATGACACATGATTTTACATAAAGTTTGGTGTGGTAAAATCCTTCACGTTGTGCGTATGCGTGCATACGCAAGTTTGGGATTCTAGGGTAGTGTGCGTACGCACACACCTGTGCGTACGCACAAGAAGTCTTTCACATATAACGTGGAAACCCTCACGTACAACATGACAAGGAAGCCTGCTCCCAGGACCTTATTTTTGGTAAAGTGTGTGTAGTGTACACACCTGTGCGTATGCATAGGAAGCTTTTACGTACAACGTGAGAGTTCTCACATACAACGCAGGGTGCAAAAGCTACTCTCAGAGACTTTACTTTTGGCAGTGTGCGTACGCACACACTTGTGCATACGCACAAAAGGCTTCTCATGTACAACGTGAGCTTTCTCACGTATAACGCGATAAACCCCAACATGCTCCAGAAAACTAATTGAACTCACGTATAATGTAAGATATACCAAGTAGTATTAAGGCATAAAATCTCATAGCTACTTCATTCATTTAGCCTTAATGTATCACGTTCCCTTCGAGCCACCATCCAATCTTCATACATCCATGAATTCTTAAGCTTAAATATCATTATTCTCACACCACATCCAAACCTAAGTTTGGTGTGCTGGTATTCATGCATGCAAAATAAAGAACCACACCTCACTTTCCTCATATTGCACCACATGCATAAGTCCTTCATTATATTTTATCTTATATTATTTTTTTCTTGCATTTCATAATTATTTTTCACAATAACTATCACTTGAGTTTGTTTGTATGTGTAGTACATGTGATTACTCAGGAATTCAAGAAACCTCTGCAAGCTACATCATCAAGACTATTGCTCTTATCAGATTTCTATATGTGTTCATAGAGTAAGTTTGGTGTGCTACACCAAATTCTTATTCCACTAGGTACTTGGCCTAGTTCACTTAGATTATATCACACTAAGTTTGGTATTTTTACACCAAGTTTCGTGTTGCCACACTCACCATGCAAACACAGTAACAACCTCATTATCTTGTTTTATTTTGTCTTCTCTTTCATTCTGTTTTGATTTGGATTATTTTAATTGAATAAGTCTCTGCTTTAATTGAATTATTTCACTTGATGATCTTGTTTCTATCACCATTACTTTTTTTTCTTTGATGCTTGAGGACAAGCAATCACTCTAAGTTTGATGTGAGGCTTTGCCCTAAATAGCCTAAAAGGTGATGAAGAAAAAGATGATGAAGAGAAAGGCAGTGAGAGCTAAGGTTGTTTTCTTCCTTTTTAATAATAATATGCATGAGTTTCAATTTTTTTAGCTCATATAATGCATTTAAGATTTACAATTGTCAAAGTATTTATCTTCTCCATCACAACCCACAATAATAATTGTGTTTGCTCCTGAATGTGAATAAGGAGTCATGTACTGAGAAAGAAATAAAAGAAATAGGGAATGATAAAAAAAGAGCATGAAAAATTGAGTTTGGGAAGCCAAATTAACTAAGAGTGTTCAACATGATCTGAGCCATATTGCTTAAGGCTTTGGTCTAGAGGACTATTATGGGAAAGAATGAAAAGACAAATAAGCTCAAAGAGCTCTCCAAATATGTGCTTGTGGTGTTTCTCTATCAAGTAAAAGCTTGAAAAACAAAGCATTTAGAGTCATGGCTAGGCTCGAGGTGCAAACCACCCAATGAACTTAAATGGTGGAAAGAAAGTAAATAAGCTTGCTTCAAGGTGATGAATCAAGAAAGAATTCTATAATATAATCTGGATAGAAGCCTTGAAAGATTATAATCAATTGTGTTGAATTGTGCATAAGTAAAATGGTTAACCAAACTCATTTAGATTGCAATCCTCTACCCCTATTTCATAAGGTTAAGATATTTTGACTAAGCCATGATTCTTTGCTTGCTTGAGGACAAGCAAGATTTTAAGTTTGGTATTGTGATGCGTGCACATCTTTAGTGTTTTTCCTTCTTAATTTCAATTGATTTACTAAGAATTTCTGTTAAATAATTAATGAATTTGAGGTTAGAATGAATATTACTTTGATTAATTGAATTCAATTGATTGCAAAAAGTTTTAGAAGGAAAACAGAAGGAAACAAAATAAAAAGAGGCACAAAAACCTCCTGGAAGCAGAATGCTTTCTGTTAAAGATAGAAACTCACTGGAAAGAGAAAGTGAGTGACGTAGAATGTGGACAATTTGGCATACTACGTGAAAGCAAAAAAAAGATCTGTGCGTACGCACACACCTATGGATATGCATAAACAGCTATCAGTCACCATTTCACATAGTACGTGGGCAATTTCACATAGCACGCAACATATGTGCGTACACACATACTTGTGCGCACGCACAAGATTGTAAATTTTTGTGACTGTGCGTACACACACACGCATAGGTACGCACAAGTCGGTTCTCATGTAGTATATGAAATTTGCCACATACAACACTAGGGCAAGCTCAACAGGCCAAATTGAAGGAAAATTAGCTCACGTACAACATAGTCTACTTCACATTGTACGTGAGCCCAAAGAAGACATTTTAGGATCTCAAGCCAAGACTATCCTTCTTTCAATTTCTCAACCCTTTGAAGGATCAATCACAAGCCCATTAATAATGACAGTTATTAAAGATCACAAGTAATCGAGGAAGAGATCTTCTCGACGGAAAATAATTAGGAAAAAGATTTGATTTCATTTTAGTTTTGATTATGTTTCAATTTGAATTTGAATTTTAAATTAAGGTTAGTATTTAATGTAAAGAGGGACTCTCCGAAAGAAAGGGGAGACCTTCGGCTGCTTCGGCAGTTTTAGCGTTTCAAGAATTTTCTGAAGAACAGGAGTTTCTAATTCTCCTTAGTTAAGGTTAGGAGTTATGTTGATTCCATGGATTAATGTTTTAAGCTTTTCTACCTTTGATTGATGCATTGATATCTTTTCAAGAAAAGGTTTTTGTTCTTCATCTTAAAGGGTTTGAATGTGTTGGAAAACTATTCTTCTCTAATTTGAATTCTTTTAACTTCTTGGAAAAGTTGATTAATTGAATTAAGCTTGAAAATCGATTCTCATAATTCTTAAGTTTTAAAACTGGATTGATAAGTAACATAAAATCAACTAGGGGAGATTATTATGAATTGTGTGGCTTTATAAATCAGTAGACATTCTTCAACTATTTTTTTAAGTAATTGACTAAGAGAATATCAATTAATTAGGCTAAAAAGAATTTAAATCACCAAGGGATTGGGGTTTGATTACTAATGATTTGCCATGATTGTATCTTTGCACAATCTAGGTGGAAAGTGAAAGGTATTAATCTGGAAGAGTTAACATCTCTAAAACCTTAATTGTCTCAATTCATATCATTTTTCATAATCACAGTTGCTTCTGTTTTAGTTTTGTTTATTTGCTGTTTATGCTCAAAGCGTTTCAAAACCCTGAATTGGTCATCTGAATAGATTAATCGATTGATTTTGCTTACCTAATCTGTTAATCCTCGTGGGATCGACCCTTACTCACCTGAGGTTATTACTTGATTCAACCCAATGCACTTGTCGATGTTTTTTGGATTGTGAAATCCTCATCAATAACAACCCACTCCTGTAACTGAGACTTTCCCGAATGAGAAACTCTTTATGATTCAAAGGGCTCCGTGGTTTGCAGACATTGCAAACTTCAAGGCCATGAGGTTCATTCCTAAGGAGTACTCTAAACAACAGGTTAAAAAGCTTTTAAATGATGCAAAGTACTACTTGTGGGAAGAACCTTATGTTTTTAAGAGATGCTCAAATGGCATAATCCAGCATTCTGTCTCATATGAGGAAACACGGCAGATTCTCTGGCATTGTCATGGTTCCAAGTATGGCGGCCACTTCGGTGGTGAGAGGACAACCACTAAGGTTCTTTAGAGTGGTTTTTATTGGTCGACTCTCTTTAGAGACTCTCGGGAATTTGTGAGGAACTGTGACAAGTGCCAGAGAGCTGGGAATCTTTCCACCAACCATGAGATGCCACAATATAAAATTCTGGAGATTGAGTTGTTTGATATGTAGGGTATTGATTTCATGGGACCTTTCCCACCCTCATACTCAAACACTTACATCTTGGTGGCCGTTAATTATGTGTCTAAATGGGTGGAAGCACTAGCTTTACCCACTAATAATGCCAAAGTGGTGCTGAACTTTCTTCAGAGATATATTTTCAGCCGGTTTGGTGTCTCAATGACACTTATTAGTGATTCACAAAGCCATTTCTACAACAAATAGTTAGACTTACTTTTACAGAGATATGGAGTCCGTCATAAGGTGGCAACCTCTTATCACCTACAGACAAATGGACAGGTTGAGGTCTCCAAAGCTCAAGAGGATTCTGGAAAAGACCGTTAGTACTTCAAGGAAGGACTGGGCTAGGAGGCTTGATGATGCTCTCGGGGCATACCAGACGACATTCAAGACTCCTATTGGCATGCTCCCATATCAGTTGGTCTATGTAAAGCATGTCACTTGCCAGTTGAGTTAGAACACTAAACATATTGGGCAACAAAGTTTCTAAACTTTGATGCCAAGGCTGCAGGAAAAAAGAGGCTCCTTCAACTGAATGGGCTTGATGAATTCAGAAATTCTACTTATGAGAATGCCAAGCTCTATAAAGAGAAGATCAAGTTGTGGCATGATAAGAAAACAGCCACAATAGCATTTGAGCCAAGCCAGAAAGTCTTACTATTCAAGTCAAGGCTCAAGCTTTTTTCTGGGAAGCTAAAGTGCCAGTAGTCAGGACCTTTTGTGGTAACCAGAGTGTCACCGTATGGTCATGTGGAACTTTAGGAAGAAAATTCGGATAGAAGGTTCACGGTCAATGGCCAGAGGCTGAAGTACTATCTTCGAGGCGAGATTGATCGTCAGAGGTCCGCTCATCTGCTGACTTAGCAGAGCTGAATGTCAAGCTAATGACATTAAACAAGCGCTTGTTAGAGGTAACCCAACTATCTGTATCCTTGGTTTTAGTCTTATACTTATCTTGATTATAGTTTTATAGTTCTTTTGATTTTAGTTTAATTATTTTATTCTGATTTTCTAAGGTTTTCCATCTTTTTTATATGTGTTTTAGTCATACAAAGTGTTGAAAACAGGAACAAAAAGAACCAAAAGGAAAAACAGAACACTCGAGAGAAGAGCTGGTTTAGGTGCTCTGGCACTAAATGCCAAACTCGGCGTTTAGCGCCAAAGAGCACGCAATTCGAGGAAAGCTCTCTATTTGGGTGACGCCAAACACCCCGACCTGACGTTTAGCGCTGAGTGGCTCGTAATTTGAGGAATGTCATAAGGGTTTCCCGCTAAACGCCAGATTGGGCGTTTAGCACCAATGCGTCCAAATTGAAAAGAGGTTCCACTATATTGCTAGCGCTAAATGCGTACTAGGGCGTTTAACGCCAGGACGCACGCCATCCAGGAACTAGCCTCTATCCCCCTGGCATTAAACGCGGACCTGGGCATTTAGTGCTAGGCCATTCAGGGTAATTTTTTTATTTTATTTATTTTTGTTAAAAAGAACTCATAATAATAATAATAATAATAATAATAATAAAACTGAAGACTTTACTTATTTATCG
>NC_029793.2:105630414-105639329 GCF_000816755.2 Arachis ipaensis | reverse complement strand
ATATTTATTCCCCCATATACCCACCAACACCCCCCCCCATAAATCCCATTCAATTTTTTAACCCCTCCCTCTCCTTAACCCACCAAACGCCCCACCCCCCATCTGCCTTTTATGAATACCTCCTTTTACCCCACTAGTTCATCACAACAACAAACATTCCACCACAATTCCACCTAACTTCTTTTCATAAACACCCCCTCCTCACACTTTATTTTATTTTTTATTCCCTGTCCAATCCCACCTCCTTCTTCGTTCTTTTTTACATCTCCTTTCTCACTTTTATTTTTATATCACACTATTATCCGTTATCCTCCACCAAATTTTTCTCTCTTTTATTTTTTCACCCTCTATTTTCTCTTCTATTTTCTCTTTTTTTATTTTCTTTTCTTTGTTCGGGGATGAGAAACTTTCTAAGTTTGATGTGGCTGTGCCGTTTTCTTTGTTTTCACTATTAATCACTGATGGCACCCAAGAATGGAGAGTCCTCCTCTAGGAAGAGGAAGGAGAAGACCCCAGTGAGCGGTTTCTTTGACTCACATGGTTTAGTTCCAAGGTCCATGAGGACCACTTCCATGAGATCACTGGGCGAAAGAAAGTGATTCTGGAGGTTCGGTTTGATCTCAAACTGGACGAGTACCCAGAGATACAGGCAGAGATCCAAAGGAGGGGCTAGGGCATATTGTCCAACCCAGTTACTGAGGTGGGCTAACTCATGGTCCAAGACTTTTATGCCAATGCTTGGGTCACCTACAAGCATGTGAAGGGCGTAAACCCCAACCCCAAGAACTGGAGGACGATAATCAGGGAGCAAGTACTTGACTTCGGTCCACAGAGTGTGAGAGAGACACTCTGCCTACCAAAGACCAGGGATGATGGTGAGTCCTACACTAAGAGGGCCAAAAATGACAAGAGGCCGGAGCATATTTTAGCGGATATATGCGTACTGGGAGCCCAATAGAGGCTCAATTCAGAGGGGCAGCCTAGCTAGTTGTGCCGGTACGACCTGAAGCCGGTTGCTAGAGAATAGATGGAGTTTATTCAGCGCTCTATCATCCCGACAAGCAACCGTTCTGAGGTGACCATGGACCGAGCAGTGATGATTCACTATATCATGCTCGGTAATGAGATGGAGTTGGAGCGGGTGATTCCGCAAGATATTTATAGTGAAGCTTCGAACGCTTTCACTAGTGCTAGGCTAGTGTTCTCACATTTGATCTTCTACCTTTGTGAGGTTGCTAGGGTGCAGATTGACCATGACATACTTATCCCCATTGAGCGGCCCATCCCCAATAAAACTATGGAGTACACCCGGGAGTATACTAGATTCCAGAGAGAGGAGCCGGCTCCCACACCTCAGCCACAGCAGCCTCAGATGCCTTAGAGAAACTATTTTCCTCTACGAGATTATTGGGATCAGTTGACATCATCCATTGGGCATCTGGTATCGTCTGTTGATCAGCTGAGGATGGACCATGAGGGCCATCTGCCCACCTTCAGCAGCTAGCGGAGGAGCAGCAGAGCTAGAGATGAGAGATGGAACAGCTGAGGCATGACTTTGGAGCTCCTAGAGGATTTTCGGGAAGAGGCAGTCACTAGAACAACTGAGGTGATTGAGTTTCTTTATTGATATTTTTCTTATTTCTATTTTCAGTTATTATATCTTATTTCCTGTTTTCTGTTGTTTAGTTCTCCATTCTTTGAATGATTAGTATTATTTTTAGTTTTTTCTAGTTTGGTTAATCAATTTAGTATTTTATGCTTATTTTGAAAAGTTGTCTGATGTATTTCTCACTGAGCTTGAAAAAAAAAGAAAAGAAAAGTGATATAATGCATGAGAACTTGAGTTTATACATTCTGAATTGTCTTATTTATCTTGATGTGGTGGTATTTATCTGTGGTTATGAATGCATGAATAGAACAGTGCATATTTGATATTGAAGTTAAGGTTATTGGTTCTTAAGGTACAGGAATTTAAAGCAGTATTATGAATTCTCTAAAATTAAACAAGAAATTAATCCTTGAAGAAAAAATGAAAGAAAATAAAAAGTAAGGTCCAAGGCTCTAAGCATCAATGCTAGGAAGGTTATGTATGATCAAAATCTCAAAGAGTTATTCTTCTAACTATATGCTTGTGGTGTGACTGTGTCAAGGGATTCCTGAGACAAAGCACTTAGAGCTAAGACCAAGTGCCAATAAAGAGTATGCCAAAGGCACTGAGTACCACTGATGCGAGCAAAAATTGGCGAGTTAAGAATGATTATAAAATATGCGTTGCAAGTATAGTTCTCAACCAACCAGAAATCCGCTTATCAATTTAGAAGGGTATCACAGAAATTAAAATAAAAATACTGGGAGTATGAATCCCAGGTCGTCTCCCAACGAGTTGCAGAAAAGTGTGCTTTTTATTAATCAGATGTTTTCAAAAAGGTTTGAGTTGAATGGCAGAAAATTAAATTAGAGAATTTATATAAATTTAAATAAAAGCCTTGACAAGGAGTTAATTAGCTGGAAGCCCTATTCATGTTGGAGTACTCTCAAGATTAATTGACAATTGAGGGTTATTGTGTTAGTTGTCCCTTACCAAGTAAGGGTAAGTCAAACGAGTTGGAATGCTGTTCTATCCACAAGTTCCAATCCACTCTTGGGAGGATTGGTGTTAGTGACTAGAGAGCAATCCAACAATAAACCCAATTACAATCTCTCTCTTAAGCATCCTAACTCAAAGGTTCCTTTTAATCAACTCCCCATCAAGTTGGGGAACTACTCGCTCATTATAAATGTAAAATTCATAACATAAGAAAGGGAATTAAAGAAAGACATGATAAATAATGATCAAAGGATTAATTGAAAATAAAAATTAATTCTTGTATTTAATAAATGCTAAAATAATCCAATAGTAGAATTAAGTAAATTAAGGAACATGGAAGAGTAAGAGACAAGTAAAGAAAACGAACTAGAATGTCGAAGTCTTGATGAGGCAATAACTCTTCTCAATATCCCAATGCAAAACAATGAACATAACAAATCCTAAAAACTATGAATGTGTAGAGAGAAAACCTAGAGGAGAGGAAAACTATATCTAAAAACTAAAACTATGCGGAATGAATGTTGTTCTTGGTTTCTGCATGTTCTCTGGCTCTAGTCTGCTTCTCTGGGCCGAAAACTGGGTCAAAATAGGGCCCAAAATTGCCCCCAGCGATTCTGCAGATTATGCAGATCGCGCATGTCACGCGGTCGCGTCATCCATGCAGCCGCGTCACTGCGATTTCCTCTTCTTCGCGCGGTCGCGTGATCCATGCGGCCGCGTCGCTTCTCGCTGGTCATCTCCTCAATTTCTTGTGTTCCTTCTATTTTTGCAAGCTTCCTTTCCAATCTCCAACTCATTCATGCCCTATAAAGCCTGAAACACTTAACACACAGATCACGGCATCGAATGGAATAAAGGAGAAATAAAATACATAACTAAAAGTCTTTAGGAAGCAAGTTTTCAATCATGCAATAACTTTAGGAAGGAATTATAAATGCATGCTTATTTAATGAATAAGTAGGTAAAGATCATGATAAAACCACATAAATAAACACAATATAAACCATAAAATAGTGGTTTATCAACCTCTCCACACTTAAACATTAGCATGTCCTCATGCTTAGTTGAAGGAGATAAAAATGAATGAGTAAGAACATGTAAAACCTATGAAATGCAATGCAACCTATATATATGAATGCAACTATATGATTCTTGTCCACTTGATCTAAAGTAAATAAGCTCTTCAAAATAATTACAAATCAAATTCCACCAACTCAATTCTTATACAGTAAGAACAGATAAAAATGCAAGAAGATAGCTCATGAAAGCAGGGAACATAGAAATTCAAGCATGGAACCCTCACTGATGATGTATGTACACTCTAGTCTCTCTAGTGTATAGGGTCATCACTCTATCCTTCTCTAATCATGCTTTCTAATTTTTTTGTTCTTCTCCTAACCAATCAACAACATTTAATATACCAATGCAAACATCATGAGGTCTTTTCAAGGTTGTAATGGGGCCAAGGTAAAGGTAAGGATATATATATGGCTAAGTAAGCTTATAAATTGAATCTTTAATTAACCCAAGCTTTAACATAACCTATATATATTCTATGTAACTTTTAAAATTCATACCTAATACCTACCTAGCTACCCAGAAATTTCCTTTCACATTCCATACTCATGTTTCAATCTTTTATTTTAATTTTATCATACATGCATTGATCTTTGAATGCTTGACTTAGCATTGGGGTAATTTTATCCCCTTATTTATTTATTGAATATTTTTGGATTTTTTTTATATACAGATAGAAACATAAAACAACATAGCTTATCAATACACATATATTTTTAATTCTTATAGTTTCACATGAGTAGGTATCCAAATTCCCATATATATTATCATGACTCATTCCCTTATTATCCTTTGTTCCCACAATTTCCCATACTTGATTGACTCACACAATTCTATCTTAAGCTAACCAAAGATTCAATTTGGGATATATAATTGTTTTTCCGCTTAAGGCTAGTAACATGGTAAAATATAGAACAAATGGGATTTAAAGGCTCAAAGTGGCTAACAAAGGTGATTGAAAGGGTAGGCTTTATTTGGATAAGTGAGCTAAACAAATAATGGCCTCAATCATATGCAAACATATAAATATAATAAATATTGGACATATAAGATGAAACAAAATATAGATTATAATCATAGAGAAGTAAACACACAAGAATAAAATAATTATGGTTAAATAATGTAACCATTCATAAAGGCTCAAATCTCACAGGTTGTGTGTTCTTTAGCTCAAAAATCATGTTCTAAATACAACTTCAAGCAAATTTAACATAAAAGTTTTAATTAAAATTAGTGAAATTTTGTTCCAAAGATAGGGTCTTAGAAGAAACTTATTGTCTTTTTAATCAAGCAGAACATGCATGCAACTAACCTATTACTATGCAATTTATCCTATTCTATAAAAGAAAATCTAACTAAATATCCTAATTTATTGGTGCTAGGGAAGAGAAATTATCTCCGGAAGTCAGGTACTGACCGACCTCCCCACACTTAAGGCTTTGCACCGTCCTCGGTGCCATCTGTCAAGAACAAAGGTGGGCTGGTAGCAGTATCTCCATAGTCGGGACCATCATGGCTCCCTGTGCTGGTAAAAGAAGTGGAGTCCGGGGTGTCTGAGTCCTTGAATTTTCCCATGATCAGCTCCTTGAGGTATGTGAGTCGGCGCTTGTTATGGCGCTCTCTCATCTTAGCTTTCTGTTCATGCCGATCCAACTTTTCAAGTATCTGCTGGAGCAGTTGGGCTGTTGTAGGTGCTTGTGGTGTTGAAGAAGGAATATCTTCAACTGGTTCAGTAGGCTAGCTGGTAGTGGCTGCTGGAAGTCTAAGGTATTTCCCGTTGGGGACAAACTGATCATCTCATGGAAGCATGGCTTTGGTGTTCCCAGCTCTGTAGAAGACTCCGGCTGCTGAGACAAGATCTGATATCAGGGCTGGAAAAGGTAGGTTGCCAGTGATTTGTACGTGTCCCATGGCATTCTGGATATGTCTTGGTAGATTCAGAGGTTGGTCTGTAAGGATGCACCATAGTAGAACGGCCATGTCCGCAGTGAAGGAGGACTCGTGAGTGCTCGGAAAGACGTAATGGGACATAATCTGTGCCTATACGCGAGCCTCCAAGATAAGTGCTGAAGCCGAGATTCCCTTAGGGCGGGTACGATGGTATCCGTAGATCCATCGGCTGCCAGGTAGTGCGATAACTCTGAGAACGGCGTCCCAGTCAAATTGGTACATCTGGCACTTGAGTGCGGCTTCTTGAAAGGCGTCCAATCCTTCTGGAATAGGGGGAAGACTTAGAACTTTTTGAATGGCCTCTTCTGTAATGGGGACTTGCTTCTGACAGACGTAGACAGACTGTAGGGTTGGTAGGTGGTAGTTGGAGTAGAACTCGACTACCCAAGAAAGATTGACCTGCCTTGGATGTCTTTGTAGGAAACCCCATTGTCTTCGGACAATCTGTGGCTCAACAGATATAGCAATATGGTTTGGGAGGAGAAGAAGGTATTCGTTGTTGTAACTCCTTTCAGCCAGGATGGGGAACATCTGCTCACAGTAGCGATTGGGGAATCGCGCAATGTCCTTTGCTGAGAAGGCTCTTTCTTTATCATCAACCTTTATAATCCTCTTAATTTTCTTTGTTGAGGGCTTAACCGCGGTTGAAGAGGGTTCTGCCACTAATGCTCTCTTTGTACCTCTTCTTGCTGGTTGTTTGGGAGTAGCTTTCTCTTTTCCTTTCTTGGTGGCCATCCTGAAAAAGGGAAGAGAAAGTAAATTAAATTTAAAGGGGTAGAACAAGGAAGAGAACGGAAAAGGATGGTTATAAATGCACATTAAAAAGTAAAAGATGTTAACACACGCTCATGAGTACATGTGAAAACTCATTAATGGAAAATAGCTAGTGCATATGATGACAAGTGAATACAAGGTGTTTATTGGCATGCCGGCAAGGGCATGAGTAGCATAGATCAATCATCACTTGTAACAAACCATCACGTTTATATTGACAATTAAATTCAATGAATAAAATAATAAAGAGAATTTGTGAAAAGCAAGCATTGAATATGAGAGTAGAAAAATGTAAGGAAGTTCATAATGCCATATGGGCTTTTTCACAAATACATAGCATGCATGTAGAAGAAGTTTTTGAAAATAAGAGTTTGAACATGCAAGTAATCCCTTAAAAAGCAATATAGAATTGTCAAACAAATTTACAACAATCCACAAGCATATAATAATAAATAATGACTCAAATAAATTGATAACACCAAGTAAAAGGGAAAAGAAAATATGAATAATGGAGGTAAAAAGAAAAGAAAAGAAGATGGCATATAAAAATAAGAAGAATAATAGAAAAGTAAGGAGGGAAGGAGAAAGAAAAACCTTGTTAATGGGGGTGAGAGAGTACAAGAGGTGAGAAAGAAGGAAGAAGGGAGGAAGAGAGGGAGAAGAAATAAGGAGGAAAAAAGAAAATAGGATTTGGGAAGAAAAAGATACGATAATTGGCAAATTAGGAAAACTGTGCGGCGCTAGCGACGCGGTCGCGTGGGGCACGCGGTCGCGCGCCTTGCGCTTAAACTCAATGACGCGATCGCGTCGGTCACGCGGTCGCGTGACCCGTATTAGGCTAATGGCGCGAGGGTAACCTCGCACTCGCACAACTCTTTGTTCAAAATCATATTAGTGCCAAATTTTGGGTGACGCGATCGCATGGGGCATGCGATCGCGTGAGTGGGAAATTATTGGGATACGACGCGGTCGCGTAGGGCACGCGATTGCGTGAGAGGGACTGCACGTCCAGCGCCAGTCCAGCACCACTCTAGCACAACTTTCGGCTGTGCACCCTTGTTACGTCGAAATCCAGGCCACGCGGCCGCGTGGGGCACGCGGTCGCGTGGGAGGCCATTATTCCCATATGACGCAGTCGCGTCGGTGACGCGATCGCGTGGGACAATTTGTGCCATTGGCACGCCTCCAGCCCTGCTCCTGCGTAACTTTCTGTTCATATTAGTATTGTCTCCCAGCTCCTTGCGACGCGGACGCGTCACTGAGGCGGTCGCATCGCGTGATTTTTTATTGATTTTTTTTATTTAAAAATATGTGAATGTATATGCACGAAATATACTAATGGAGAGAAGAGTTATTGAATAAGAAAACTAAAAATAAAGAAAAGAACGATCATACCATGGTGGGTTGTCTTCCACCTAGCACTTTGCTTTAACGTCCGTAAGTTGGACCCTCCACTAGCTCAGTCTTCGGCTATGTGGGGATCTTCCAAGAGGAAGATCTCAAGCTCCTTGTTTTTCTTCCGCTTCTCGCCATGGTACATCTTTAAACGATGCCCATTAACTTTGATAGGTTCAGAGCTTGAAGGATGGCTTAGGTGATAAACTCTGTACGGTTCGGCCTTCTCTACTCTGTATGGACCTTCCCATCTTGATCTCAACTTGCCTGGCATGAACCTCAGTCGAGATTTGTAAAGGAGGACTAAGTCCCCAGGTTGGAACTCTTTCCTCTTGATGTGCTGATCATGTACAGCCTTCATCTTCTCCTTGTATAGTCTTGAGTTCTCATAAGATTCTAGGCGAAGGCTTTCTAGTTCCTGCAGTTGCAACTTTCTTTCAGCTCCGGCTTTTCCAATTCCCATGTTGCATTCCTTTACTGCCCAAAAGGCTTTATGCTCTATTTCAACAGGGAGATGACAAGCTTTTCCATAAACTAAGCGGAAAGGACTCATCCCAATAGGTGTTTTGTATGCTGTTCTGTATGCCCAGAGTGCATCTTGTAGCCTGGTGCTCCAGTTTCTTCTATGAGGTTTGACTATCTTCTGCAAGATATGCTTTATCCCACTATTTGACACCTCGGCTTGCCCGTTAGTTTGGGGATGGTAGGCTGTTGCAACTTTATGAATTATCCCATGCTTCTTCATTAGTCCTGTGAGTCTCCTGTTACAAAAATAGGTGCCATGATCGCTCACGATTGCTCGTGGTGATCCAAAGCGACAAATAATATGGTTTCTCACAAAGGAAACAACAGTGTTAGCATCATCAGTGCGGGTAGGAATTGCTTCCACCCATTTGGAAACGTAATCCACAGCTAACAATATATAGAAATAACCATTAGAATTTGAAAATGGACCCATGAAGTCAATGCCCCAAATATCAAAAATTTCACAGAAAAGCATAATCTGTTGAGGCATCTCATCCCTCCTGGATATATTACCAAATTTCTGGCATGGGAAACAAGATTTACAAAATTCAGCAGCGTCCTTAAAAAGAGTAGGCCACCAGAATCCACAGTCTAAGATTTTTCTAGC
>NC_029793.2:105622438-105630401 GCF_000816755.2 Arachis ipaensis | reverse complement strand
GTGCGGCTAACTAGATAATTAGCTACAGGTGCATACCAAGGGACTATCTCAGATACTGCTTGCAGGTTATCAAATGGGAAATTATCGGATATAGGAGTGAAATCATCTGTAATATGTTCAAGGCGACTCAGGTGGTCTGCCACTAAATTCTGGTTACCACTCCTATCCTTAATTTCTAAATCAAATTCTTGTAATAGCAGTATCCAACGTATAAGCCTTGGTTTGGACTCCTTTTTAGATAATAAATACTTTAGAGCTGCGTGGTCTGAATACACTACTACTTTAGTACCAAGTAAATAGGCTCGGAATTTATCCAGAGCAAAAACAATAGCAAGAAGCTCTTTCTCAGTAGTAGTGTAGTTCGACTGAGCGGCATCTAAAGTCTTAGACGCGTAAGCAATAACAAAAGGATCCTTACCTTCACGCTGAGCCAGTGTTGCTCCTACTGCATGGTTGGAAGCATCACACATTATCTCAAATGGTTGGCTCCAGTCTGGTCCTCTTACAATTGGGGCTTGAGTCAGTTCAGTCTTCAGCTTATCAAACGCTTGTTTGCAATTTTCACTGAACTCGAACTCAATATCTTTCTGCAGTAGTCTGGATAAGGGAAGTACTACCTTACTGAAGTCCTTAATGAACCTCCTGTAAAAACCTACATGGCCAAGGAAAGAACAGACCTCCCTCACAGAAGAGGGGTAAGGTAAACTAGAAATAACATCTATCTTTGCTGGATCTACAGAAATGCCAGTATTAGACACAACATGTCCTAGTACAATCCCTTTTTAACCATAAAGTGACATTTTTCAAAATTTAATACCAGGTTTGTACTGACACATCTATCTAATACTCTAGATAATCCATCTAAGCAAAGGCTAAAGGAATCGCCATAAACACTAAAATCATCCATAAAAACTTCCATACAGTCCTCAATAAGATCAGAGAAAAGACTCATCATGCACCTCTGAAAAGTAGATGTTGCATTGCACAAGCCAAAGGGCATTCTCTTATAAGCGTAAGTCCCAAAAGGACATGTAAAAGTGGTCTTTTCCTGATCCTCAGGAGCTATATGAATCTGGAAATAACCTGTGTAACCATCTAGAAAACAATAATGTGATTTACCTGACAGGCGATCCAGCATTTGATCAATGAATGGGAGAGGATAGTGATCCTTACGGGTTGCTTGGTTGAGGCGTCTGTAATCAATGCAGACCCTCCAGGCGTTCTGAACTCTGGTTGTCAGGAGCTCTCCATGCTCATTCTTCAATGCAATGACTCCAGACTTCTTTGGCACCACTTGTACTGGGTTTACCCATTCACTGTCTGAGATGGGATAGATGATATCTGCCTCTAGTAGTCTGGTCACTTCTTTTTTGACAACCTCTAAGATAGTAGGGTTCAGTCTTCTCTGGGGTTGATGGACAGATCTTGCTCCTTCTTCTAAAAATATCCTATGCTCACAAACTTGAGGGTTGATGCCTACTATGTCTGCCAAACTCCAACCAATTGCCTTCTTGTGCCTCCTCAACACACCAAATAGCTGCTCTTCCTGTTGAGAAGTGAGTTCCCTTGCAATGATAACCGAAAACTTCTGCCCGTCTTCAAGGTAAGCGTATTTGAGGTGTGGAGGAAGGGGTTTTAATTCTAACTTCTGATCATGTTCAGGCTCTGGGTTGTCTGGAGCTAGTAACAGTGGTAAGGCACTGTCATTGTCCTCTGAGAGTGTTCCCACACTTGGACCTTGTCCTGTGTGCTTCTCTTCAAATTCTTCCTGGTGAACTTCAGCCACGGTTTCATCTATAATGTCACACTTGAGGATAGAGTGATCCTTTGGAGGATGCTTCATAACTCCATTCAGATTGAAGATCACTACTGGGCCATCTATTTCAAAAGAGTATGTTCCTGAAAAAGCATCTAATTTAAACTTTGAGGTCTTCAGGAATGGTCTTCTAAGTAGGATTGATGATGGCTTATTTGAGTCATTTTGGGGCATTTCCAGAATATAAAAATCAGTGGGGAACATGAGTCCCTTAATGCCTACTAGTACATCTTCAGCGACTCCAACCACTGTAATAATGCTTTTATCTGCTAACACAAAACGAGCTGCCGACCCTTTTAAGAGAGGGAGCCTCAAAACATCATATATAGACAAAGGCATTATACTCACACATGCTCCTAAATCACACATGCATTCAGAAATTATCACACCACCAATAGTACAATTAACTATACAAGGACCTGGGTCACTACACTTTTAAGGTAAACCACCCATTAAAGCAGATATGGAACTTCCTAAAGGAATAGTTTCTAATTCATTAATTTTGTCTTTATGTATACATAAATCTTTTAAAAACTTAGCATACTTATGTACCTGTTGAATAACATCAAATAGAAGAACAGTTACCTCAACCTTTTTGAATATCTCTACCATTTTTGGATCAGTTTCAGCTGCTTCCTGGTCTTCCTTGCAAGTTGTGAAAATGGGATGGGAGTGGCATTTTCTGCAGTGTCTGCACCTTTTAGTGCTTCTCCTGTGGTTGAACTTCTTCTTCTTCAGCTATGTCCTGTATGTCCTCTTCTTCTTCAACATCTTCTATTTCCACTACCTCTTCAGCTGAGGCGTGTTCTGGTGGGTTTGGCTCCTCTTGATTCCTCTCCTGCAGTGTGGTTCTGGACCTCAGAGTGATGGCATTAATACCACTCTTGGGATTGGGTAATGGTTGAGAGGGAATCCCACTGGAGCTCAAAGGTTGGTTATTGGAGTTATTCATTGATCCTATCTGGGAGACAAGAGCTTGCAAAGTAGCGGTCAGACCATTTAGAGTGGCATTAATGTTATTTTTCATGGTTTGTTGTCTCTGATCAATAGATTGTAGTAAGTCATCATTGGCAGATGAAGAAGGATGGGTAAATTGAGAGGTCTGTTGTTGGGTATTCTGTGATCCTTGGGATTGCCTTAGGTGAGGTGCTCTGTAAAGCTGATTCTGATTCTGTTGCCTGTTGTTGTTGTTATTCCACCTCTGATTTCCCTGATTATCTCTACCTCCTCTGTTGTTGTTGTTGTCCCTCTAATTCTGGTTAGAATTGTCTTGCCATCCGTGGTTGTAATTGCCACCTTGATTGTACCCTTGGTTGGGGCGGTCATAGAAATTATGTGTGGCTGCCACGGTGTTGTCTTCCTGCTGGAGCTGCGGACATTCATCAGTATAATGGCTGTAATCAGCGCAGATTCTGCAAACTCTCTGTGGGACTAACTGTTGGTTTTGCTGTGCTGGAGAAGGTTGAGCTTGCTGAACTTGTTGTTGATTCAATTGCATCTGCTTCAGCAAGTTGGTCATTTCACAGATACTCTGAGTTAGAGCAGTAGTCTCTCTGCTAGAGGATACTTCTGCAACAGCTTTTGAACGGCCTTGTTTCTGCCTGTGATTCCTAGTAGATTCAGCTAAGTCGCTGATCAATTGCCATGCCTCATCAGTGGTCTTGTACTTTTTCATAGACCCATTGCTAGCACTTTCCAATGTGGTCTTATCTTGGGGCCTCATTCCCTGTGTGACATAACCGAGTAACACTATCTTGTCAATCATATGGTGGGAGCAAGCTTCCAGAAGATTATTGAAGCGCTCCCAATATTCATAAAGCGTCTCGGAGTCATCCTGAACAATCATGGAAATGTCTTTCCTCAGTTTATCAGTAACTTCAGTTGGAAAGAACTTTTCCAAGAATTCTCTTCTCAGTATATCCCAGTTGGATACAATTGCTGCTGGTTGAGTGTAGTACCACTCTCTTGCCTTTTCCTCAAGAGAAAATGGGAAAGCTTTCAGCAAAAATGAAGTTTCATCTGCACCATCATGCCTGACAGTAGAACAGGCTGCCTGAAAATCTCTCAGGTGCTTGATAGGCTCTTGAGCAAGTAAGCCATGAAACTTGGGCATCAAATTGAGCAGTGCAGTCTTTATTTCAAAGTCTGTAGCTACCGTTGGGTGATGCGCTTGAAATGGTTGCATTGTAAAATCAGGGGCTCCAGCCTCCTGGATAGTAACTCTCATGGCTGCTGCCATGTTACCTGCGCGTGAAACAACCAAATCAGTAGAACGGGGGCTGGTTTCTTTCTCAAATGACATTTCAGATCCGCCCTCAGAGAGGACTAACTGATGCCGAGCTTGCCTTATTCGAGAAATAGTTCTTTCAATCTCAGGATCGAATACTAGCAAGCTTGGATCAGGAAGCGAACGTGTCATCTAACGAAAGAAACAAGCAGCTCATAGTAGCAAAATAAAACAAAATGCAAACAAATAAATTCCAATTAATAACTTTAGCACTCTATTGCAACTCCCCAGCAACGGCGCCAAAAATTGATGCCAGCGGAAATTGGCGAGTTAAGAATGATTATAAAATATGCGTTGCAAGTATAGTTCTCAACCAACCAGAAATCCGCTTATCCATTTAGAAGGGTGTTACAGAAATTAAAATCAAAATACTGGGAGTATGAATCCCAGGCCGTCTCCCAACGAGTTGCAGAAAAGTGTGCTATTTTATTAATCAGATGTTTTCAAAAAGGTTTGAGTTGAATGGAAGAAAATTAAATTAGAGAATTTATATAAATTTAAATAAAAGCCTTGACTGGGAGTTGATTAGCTGGAAGCCCTATTCGTGTTGGAGTACTCTCAAGATTAATTGACAATTGAGGGTTATTGTGTTTAGTTGTCCCTTACCAAGTAAGGGTAAGTCAAACGAGTTGAAATGATGTTCTATCCACAAGTTCCAATCCACTCTTGGGAGGATTGGTGTTAGTGACTAGAGAGCAATCCAACAATAAACCCAATTACAATCTCTCTCTTGAGTATCCTAACTCAAGGGTTCCTTTCAATCAACTCCCCATCAAGTTGGGGAACTACTCGCTCATTTTAAATGAAAAATTCATAACATAAGAAAGGGAATTAAAGAAAGACATGATAAATAATGATCAAAGGATTAATTGAAAATAAAAATTAATTCTTGTATTTAATAAATGCTAAAATAATCCAATAGTAGAATTAAGTAAATTAAGGAACATGGAAGAGTAAGAGACAAGTAAAGAAAACGAACTAGAATATCGAAGTCTTGATGAGGCAATAACTCTTCTCAATATCCCAATGCAAAAACAATGAACATAACAAATCCTAAAAACCATGAATGTGTAGAGAGAAAACCTAGAGGAGAGGAAAACTAGATCTAAAAACTAAAACTATGCAGAATGAATATTGTTCTTGGTTTCTGCATGTTCTCTGGCTCTAGTATGCTTCTCTGGGCCGAAAACTGGGTCAAAATAGGGCCCGAAATCGCCCCCAGCGATTCTGCAGATTATCCAGATCGCGCATGTCACGCGGTCGCGTCATCCATGCGGCCGCGTCATTTGGCTTTCTATTTTGCCACGCGGTCGCGTCATCCATGCGGCCGCGTCACTGCGATTTCCTCTTCTTCGCGCGGTCGCATGATCCATGCGGCCGCGTCGCTTCTCGCTGGTCATCTCCTCAATTTCTTGTGTTCCTTCCATTTTTGCAAGCTTTCTTTCCAATCTCCATCTCATTCATGCCCTATAAAGCCTGAAACACTTATCACACAGATCACGGCATCGAATGGAATAAAGGAGAAATAAAATACATAATTAAAAGTCTTTAGGAAGCAAGTTTTCAATCATGCAATAACTTTAGGAAGGAATTATAAATGCATGCTTATTTAATGAATAGGTGGGTAAAGATCATGACAAAACCACATAAATAAACACAATATAAACCATAAAATAGTGGTTTATCAACCACTAACTGGGAAAAATTAAAAGAAAAATTAGAACTCAAAGAGTTTCCTAATTAAGTGCTTGTGGTGTTTTTGTGATGAGTAAAGCTTGAGATAAAATATTTAGAGTCATAGCTAGGCTCAAGGTGCAAAGCACCAAAGAAAAGAACAAAAGGAAAAGTTGTGCTCAAGGATAAATCAGCGGTAAGAAAGAGAATTCATAATATTATCCGAGTTCTAATTCTGAGGGACATTAACATTCCTGAGCTACAAAGGATGGTGAGATGCTGAAACTGTTCAGAATCACAGTGTCATTAACTCTACTAAGAGAAAAGATAGGAGCTTAATTGAAAGGTCGATTTTTAGGCAATCCCACTTCTCAGTTTAGTTTTGCTTTTAGTTGCTTGAGGACAAGCAACAATTCAAGTTTGGTGTTGTGATGCGTGAGTATCTTTTTTTATTTTCTTATTATTTTAGATATGCATTTATTAAGTTTTATTGAGATTTTAGTGTTTGAAGCCTGTTTGGATGCTACTTTGAGGCGCATTGTGGTTTTATTTGTTTCAGGAAAAATTCGGGCGAGTTTGGCAGAATTCGCACAGCATAAAAAGAAAAAAAGTGAAGCTGCTAAGCTGGCGCCAAATGCCGAGCCTGGAGTTTTGCGCCAGGCGTCTCGTGATGCGTGCAAGGCCTCTGACTAGTTGGTGCTAAACGTCCTGAGCTGGCGTTTAGCACCAAGAGCTTTGTAATTCATGCAACAACCACATGCTAGTAGCGCTAAACGCCGAGCCTGGCGTTCAGTGCCAAAAAGACCGCAACGCCCACAACCCTTTCTGCCTCCTCGGTACTGCGTACATGGATTTCATGGAAGGCTTCATCCGTTGAGATTTTGTTAATAATTTGTTTTATTTTGTTTTCTTGTGGTTATTATTATTACCAAACACAATATTTTAGGGTTTATATGTTATTTTATTTTATTTCTTTTATTTTATTTCCAAATTATTTAGGTTAGATTTAAAAGGAAAAAGATTTAGCCCTCCGGGCTTCCTCTCTCCTCTTCTACCTCATTTCGCAGTAAACACACTTTTGAAACCGTAGATTTCTCTCTAAACCATGAGCAACTAAACCTCCACTGTTAAGGTTAAGAGCTCTATTTATTCTATGGATTAATACTATTCTCACTCTATTTTAATTGTTGTATTGATTTAAATTCAAGGATTACTTTCGTTCTTCATCTTATAAATTTGAGTGTATTGAAAGATAACCTTGTTCTACATGAATTCTTGTTGATTCTTGGAAAAGTTAACTCACCTGAATAACAGTTTGAAAGTAAATTCCTCCTAAATCACTAATTGCCTGGACTTAACGGGATATGTGACATATAATTCTCTTATATTTGGGTAATTAGGTTTTTGTGGCTAATAAACTAGAATTGAACTCAAACCTTTAATCTACATTAAGTGACCAAGGAATTGGCAGTTGATTATGTTAGAGGAGACTAAATCACTAAGGAAATAGAGTTTAGTCAATTACAGTTTGCCATGAATTAAATCTTACATAATTAAAGTAGTTGGTAAGAAATATTAGTCCAAAAAAATAGATATCTCTGAAACCTTAAATGTTTTCTCACATAGCTTTCATACCAAATTTACTACTTGCTTTCTAAATTCCTGATTTATTGTTTAATGCAATTTGAACTCCAAAACACTATTTTCTACTTGTCTAATTAAGTAAATCATTTGACCCATTATTGCATGGTCCATCAATCCTCGTGGGATCAACCCTCACTCACTTGAAGTATTGCTTGGTACGATCTGATGCACTTGTCGGTTCGGTTGTGGTATTTCAAATTCCGCACCATATATATGTAGTATTCTCCACTTTTGTATAGAACTTGTATTTTATCCCTCTTAGTGGTTGATTTTGGAGAAACAAGATTTATATTTTGGATATATTTTGGGTTGTATATATATACGTATACTCTGGCCAGCCTCTGCTTTGCAGGTCGAGTCTGGAGCTTGCTACATGTATCTTTTTGGAACTCCATATATATATACATTATCTTTTCTATACGTTGTTATCTATTTCTTCTACGCTTAACCGTTTCGAGTGTGATGTGACTCTCGAGTTCCTTTTTGTTCGACTTTTTCTTCAAGGCTCCTAGTTAAACATATATATATATATATACGTATTT
>NC_029793.2:105620762-105622327 GCF_000816755.2 Arachis ipaensis | reverse complement strand
TATCTTTTCTTTATATATATAACTAATGACACCTAAGTTTTCATATTCATTAATCATCATCATCGACATCTCATCTTGTCTCATTAACAAAGCCATAAGGAAAGAAAATAAAGAAGGAAAGATCGTAGGTGAGGGAGAGAAACCGTGGAACCTTCAAACTTCTGGCTTTGATTTTTTGCAATTCGTAACTCCAATAAAAAATCTAATCCGATAAAAGTGATTGTATCTTCCTCCTCTACGTGTTGGCGTCACTTTTGCTCGGTGAAAGTTGACAATGACGTAGCTCCCCTTCCCCTTGAGTTTGGCTAATTGGAGTTCTAGGAGGCATAGATAATTTCTGGTGTTTTTCTCTTCAGCAGCTCGGTCAGAAAACTTTTTCGGAGCTTCCGTTGTTTTGATTTCGTACGGAGGTAAGCTTTGGTAATTTTATAATAATTAAATATGAATTTGAGAAGTAAATATTGGTTTGATTGACTATTGTTCGAATTTGATTAAGTTTATGTTGAATTATTATTGTTGCTTGGTATTTTGTTGGTTCGGCTCTAAGGAACAGCTCAACTGTGGTTGTTTTAATGGTTTTGGAACTGTTGTGATGTTGTATTTTGAGAAAATTGATGAGATTTGGTGGTTGAAAGATTAAATTAAAAGTTGAGAAAAATTGGTAACCAAAAACCTTGAAAACAGATTAAGATACAAGTAATATTTTGAAAGGAAAGGGCTAAGGGTTTCGGTTTTAGTATAAGAGGAAGATTAGTATTTAAACTTTATTTTTGAAGTGTAACATTGTATTTGTATATAAAAAATTGAGGTACAATTTGTAATTATATAAGTTTCCGGGTATTTTGGGAAATAAAGTACCGGAGTAAAAATGGGTATTTTATAAAAGTTAGGGTGTTACATTATGGTATCAAAGCAGTTCGTTCCTGATAGAGCCTTGGGAATGGACTGACTATGGTTCACTTCATACTCTGAGTGTCTGTCATACGATAGGACTTGTCATAATAACAAGAGTTTGAGTTTCACATGCATGATTGTCTATTGATTAATGCTGTTAGTCGACCATTGCATTCCTCATAGTATTAGGTCTGGCCAAGTTAATACTAATGATTTGTGTATATGGAAAGAACTAATGGATTATGAATTACGGGGTTTGGGAACATTAGAGATTACGAAGTTAGCCTGGTTCTGAAGTATAATCTTTATCCATGCTACACGAACTCATGCCATCTCTTCCTTCATTATCTTCATTGGAATTCTCTGCCTTGGATTTTCTCAGAATGTGATTTGATTCTTTTCTGACCAAACCTTATTGTTCTCATGTACCTCTGTTTGTCTGTAAATCTAATTGCCTACCTGACTTCTTTTGAACATTATCTTTGACATTTCCTGTACCTCTCTTTGAAGACCCTATTTTCTTTGGTTTGAGTTCGAACTTGTTTCAATGTAACAATTTTCGAGGGCAAAAATTTTTATAAGATGGGTAGGATATAACAATCCGAATTTTTGAAAATTAAATAATGAGTTATTCATGATTTATTATTTTATTTAAAGGAAATTATTTTTCT
>NC_029793.2:105616913-105620708 GCF_000816755.2 Arachis ipaensis | reverse complement strand
TTTTTTTTTGTTATGGAAAACCTGGGTGTATTGTGCCAGGTTATGGGTAATAGAGGAGCTAGACCAATATGTGGGATAGATTTTTTGCAGAGAGTTGGTGATAAGAAATCGGACCATGCGATTTCTTTTTTTTAAAATTTCTGTGATCAAATCGGAGGGTCCAATTTGCATGGGGAGGAGATCTAAAAATGACATTAAGGATATCGGACCCTGCGACTTGTCCATGATAAAAAATTCTTTTTTATTTTCCCTAAAAGAAATTGGATGGTCTGTTTTCATTATTAATGAAATTTATGAATTAGGTTGAGCAACTCGCTGTGTCCGAGTTGTGGACGAGTAAAATTTTTTGTAATTTTTCCTAAATGAAATCGGATGGTCCGTTTTCAATATTATATGTATTTTTTGAATTAGGTTAAACAAGTCGCTTGGTCCGAGTTGTGTGTGTATATATATATACATTGCAAAGGTTAATGTGAATCAGCCGACCCGATCTAACATTCTTCATCTTCTTTGAGTTCTCTTCTTCTTCTTCATGGTCTGGTGTCGAGTTGGTTGGCCTGGAAAAAAAAGTTAATAGTGAAGTATCTATTTTTATTTAAGTGAGTGAGAAGAATGGATGATAGAGTCCTTTTGAAAGTGTATTATTTTGGTCAGATCTTGTTGCAGACGTCTGAAAGAGTAAAATTTGTTTGTGAAAATCCGTTAGATGTAGTTATTCTCTTCACAATTTCATTTGAAGAGCTTAAAGGTGTGATTTGTGAGAAGATAGATTCGGAGACGTCAAGAAAAATATCATGTATTTTATACAGATATCCTGTACCAATATTTGGTGGATTCGTTCAATTTCAGACCAAATATATAACGGACGAAGCGAGCATGCAAGAGATGTTTTCAATGTATATTGAAAGTCGTGCTCAAATCTTGTTCATCGAGTTGTACATTGAATTCGAACAATCTGAGGCCATCCGAAATATTTTACGGGAAGACTACAATAGTGACAGTGAGGAAGAGTTCGAAAGCAATTACGAAGTTATTGGTCCAGACGGAGATGAAGATCAAGGTGATGGCACTGTGGCTCCGAATGTGACAGACATTGCAAATGCACTCGCGAACGAAGAGCCGTTTGAGGAGCCATCTTTCATGCGAGTTTTGGATTTGGAAGCCATGCATGCTCTGGAGTTTCCGGACTATATGAGTGCAGGTACTCGTTCAGCATTTGTAAAAGACTTTATTTAGTCAAGTTTAAGATAAAAATAAGTTGAGTTAATTAGTGATGAGCGGATAATTTATACCCTTTTTGGCATTATTTTTACATAGTTTTTAGTATGATTTAGCTATTTTTATTATATTTTTATTACTTTTTATTTAAAAATCATATTTCTGGACTTTACTATAAGTTTATGTATTTTTCTGTGATTTCAGGTATTTTCTGGCTGAAATTGAGGGACCTGAACAAAAATCTGATTCAGAGGCTGAAAAAGGACTGCAGTTGCTGTTGGATTTTGACCTCCCTACACTCGAAATAGATTTTCTATAGCTACAAAAGTCCAATTGATGTGCTCTCAATTGCGTTGGAAAGTAGACATCCTGAGCTTTCCATAAATATATAGCAGTCCATACTTTACCTGAGATTTGATGGCCCAAACTGGCATTCAAAGTCAGCCTAAAACATCTTGGCGTAAAACGCCCAAACTGGCACCAGAATTGGAGTTAAACGCCCAAACTGGCACCAAAGCTGGCGTTTAACTCCAGGAACAGCCTATGCATGAAAAAGCTTCAATTCTCAGTCCAAGCACAAACCAAGTAGGTCCCGAAAGTGGATTTCTGCACTATCTGCACTTAGTTACTCATTTTCTGTAAACCTAGATTACTAGTTTAGTATAAAAACTACTTTTAGTGATTTATTTAAGAGTCTTTTTGACCATCTAGCTTATTAGCTTTTTGCCATATTTTATGTTTGGAGGCTGGCCTCACGGTCATGCCTAGACCTTTTTCACTTATGTATTTTCTACGGTGGAGTTTCTACACCCCATAGATTAAAGTGTGGAGCTCTACTGTTCTTCATGAATTAATGCAATTACTACTGTTTTTCCTTCAATTAACGCCTACTTCTTCTCCAAAGTATACTCTTGTTCTTAATTCAGTTAAGTCAGAATGAAGGGGTGACCCGTGACAATCACCCAATCTTCGTTACTCGCTTAGCCAAGGTCGTGTGCCTGACAACCACAAAGCGATCTACATGATGTTCAACGTAGTCATTGGACGACAGCTGGAGTATACTCTCTTGGATATCTAATACACAGACTGAGTCCGTGAGATTAGTATCTTTGTGGTATAGGCTAGAACCATTGGCAGCATTCCTGAGATCCGGAAAGTCTAAACCTTGTCTGTGGTATTCCGAGTAGGATCTGGAAAGGGATGACTGTGACGAGCTTCAAACTTGCGAATGTTGGGCGCAGTGACAGTGTGCAAAAGGACAATGGTCCTATTCCGATGCTAGCGGAAACCGACAGATGATTAGTCGTGCGGTAACAGCGCATATGGATTTGTTTTCATCCGAGAAGATCTTACAGCTTGCCATGGAAGGAGGTAACGCATGGTTGGAAGAAGGCGGTAGGAAAGCAGAAGTTCAGAAGCAACAAAGAATCTCCAGATGCTTATCTGAAATTCCCACCAATGAATCACATAAGTATTTCTATCTTATTTTCTGTTTTATTTATATTTTAATTATCAAACCTCATAACCAATTGAATCCGCTTGACTGAGATTTACAAGGATGACCATAGCTTGCTTCAAGCCGACAATCTCCGTGGGATCGACCCTTACTCGCGTAAGGTTTATTACTTGGACGACCCAGTGCACTTGCTGGTTAGTTATGCGGAGTTATAAAGAAGTGTTGGAATTACGTTCTTGCGCACCAAGTTTTTGGCGCCGTTATCGGGGAACGAACAATCACGATTTCGTGTACCAAGTTTTTGGCGCCGTTGCCGGGGATTGTTCGAGTTTGGACAACTAACGGTTCATCTTGTTGCTCAGATTAGGTAATTTTATTTCATGTTTAAGCTTTTTATTTTTATTTTCGAAAAAAAATACAAAAAATTTAATGTTTTCAAAAAATTCAAAAAAAAATTCAAAAAATATATTTGTTCTTCAGAATTTTTAAGAATGAATTCTAGAGTTTCATCATGATCTGTTGAAGCCTGGCTGGCTATCAAGCCATGTCTAAATTCTTTTGGACCGAGGCTTCCACTTATTATTGCAGAAGCTTTTTTATTCCTATCAATTTGGTTGTTGTATGTAATGCTCTGCTGAAACTTGGCTGGCCATTTGACCATGTCTAATCTTTTGGACCGAAGCTTTCATATAAAGCTTGGCTGGCTATTTAGCCATGTCTACATTTTTGGACCGAAACTTTAGACTAACATTGCATGATTCCTGAAATTCCTATTAAAAATTTTGAATTTATTTATTTTCTCTTTTTCCAAATAATTTTCGAAAAATACAAAAAAATTAATAAAACCATAAAAACCAAAAAATTTTGTGTTTCTTGTTTAAGTCTAGTGTCAAATTTTTAAGTTTGGTGTCTTGCATGTGTTTCTTTTCTTAAAAATTTTTTTCAAAAATAAATTCTTGATGTTCATCATGATCTTCAAAGTATTCTTGGTGTTCATCCTGACATCCAAAGTGTTCTTGCATACATTTTGTTTTGATCTTAAATTTTTATATTTTGTGTCATTTTTATATTTTTCTCTCTCCTTATTAAAAATTCAAAAATAAAAAAAAAATATCTTTCCC
>NC_029793.2:105601305-105616181 GCF_000816755.2 Arachis ipaensis | reverse complement strand
CCCTAATTTCACTCATAAATTTCGAAATTTTGAATTGATTGAGTCAAAAAGTTTTAAAATTTGATTGTTTCTTATTAGTCAAGTCAAAATTTCAATTTAAAAATTCTATCTTTTCACATATTTTTCAAAATCAAATCTTTTTCAATTTTCTTTCATGTTTTTTGAAAATTTTAAAATTAATTTTCAAAATATTTTTCTTATTTTTATTTCATATTTTCGAAATTTATTGCTAACAATTAATGTATAGATTCAAAAGATTTCAAGTTGTTACTTGCATATTAAGAAATGATCAATCTTTAAATTCTAGAATCATATCTTGTAGTTTCTTGTTAGTCAAGTAATCAACTTTAATTTCAAAAATCAAGTCTTTTTAATTTCCTTTTCAAATCTTTTTCAAAATAAATTTCAATCATATATTTTTCAAAATCAATTTCAAAATCTTTTTCTAACTTATTATCTTTTCAAAATTGATTTTCAAATCTTTTAACTACTTGACTTTTTGTTTGATTTTAAAAGTTTTCTATTTCAATCATATCTTTTTCAAAACCACCTAACTACTTTTCTCTCTCCAATTTTCGAAAATTACTAACCACTTTTTCAAAAATCTTTTTAATTAATTTATTTAATTTTCAAATTTTATTTTATTTCTTTTCTTAATTTTCGAATACTAACCAATAATTAAAATAAAAACAAAAATATTTTTCTTTTTTTTGTAATTAAAATTCGAATACTCTTCTCTCTCTAATCTCTTTTTATTTATTTATTTATTTACTAACATTTCTCTTCTTCTTATAATTCGAACCCTCTCTCCCTTTCTGTGTTCGAATTCTTCATCTTCTCTCTTAGTCATTCTACTCTTCTATTCTTCTACTCACATAAAGGAATCTCTATACTGTGACATAGAGGATTCCTATTCTTTTCTGTTCTCTTCTTTTTCATATGAGCAGGAGCAAGGATAAGAATATTCTTGTTGAAGCTGATCCGGAACCTGAAAGGACTCTAAAGAGGAAGCTAAGAGAAGCTAAGGCACAACACTCTGGAGAGGACCTGACAGAATTTTTCGAAAAAGAAAAGGAGATGACCGAACCCAATAACAATGGTGGAGATGCAAGGAAGATGCTTGGTGACTTTATTGCACCCTCTTCTGACTTCTGTGGAAGGAGCATCTCAATTCCTGCAATTGGAGCAAACAACTTTGAGCTTAAGCCTCAATTAGTTTCTCTAATGTAGCAGAATTGCAAGTTTCATGGACTTCCATTGGAATATCCTAATCAGTTCTTAGCTGAATTCTTACAAATCTGTGACACTGTTAAGACCAATGGGGTTAATCCTGAGGTCTACAGACTTATGCTTTTCCCCTTTCCTGTAAGAGACAAAGCTAGGACATGGTTGGACTCACAACCTAAAGATAGCCTGAACTCTTGGAAAAAGTTGGTCAATGCTTTCTTTGCCAAATTCTTTCCACCTCAAAAGTTGAGCAAGCTTAGAGTAGAAGTCCAAACCTTCAGACAGAAGGAAGGTGAATCCCTCTATAAAGCTTGGGAAAGATACAAGCAATTGATCAGAAGGTGTCCTTCTGACATGTTTTCAGAATGGAGCATCATATGTATATTCTATGATGGTCTGTCTGAATTGTCCAAGATGTCATTGGAACACTCTGCTGGAGGATCTCATTGAAATGGTTGCAAACAACCAATTCATGTACACTTCTGAAAGAAATCCTGTGAATAATAGGACAACTTAGAAGAAAGGAGTTCTTGAGATTGATACTCTGAATGCCATATTGGCTCAGAATAAAATATTGACTCAGCAAGTCAATATGATTTCTCAGAGTCTGACTGGAATGCAAGCTGCATCCGGCAGTGCTAAAGAATCTTCCTCTGAAGAAGAAGCTTATGACCCTGAGAATCCTGCAATGGAAGAGGTGAATTACATGGGAGAATCCTATAGAAACACCTATATTCTTCATGGAGGAATCATCCTAATCTCTCATGGAAGGATCAGCAGAAGCCTAATCAATGCTTCAACAATAATAATGGTGGGAGAAATAGGTTTGGCAATAGCAAGCCTTTTCCATCATCTTCTGAGCAACAGACAGAGAATTCTAAGCAGAGCCTCTCTGACTAAGCAAACATAATCTCTGATCTAAGTAAGACCACTCACAGTTTCATGACTGAAACAAGGTCTTCCATTAGAAATTTGGAGGCACAAGTGGGTCAACTGAGTAAAAGAGTTACTGAAGTCCCTCCCAGTACTCTCCCAAGCAATACAGAAGAGAATCCAAAAAGAGAGTGCAAGGCCAATAACACGTCCAACATGGCCGAACTTGTAGAGGAGGGAAAGGCAGTGATTTCCAGTGAGGAAGACCTCAATGGACATCCACTGGCCTCCAAGGAGTTCCCTAATGAGGAACCAAATGAATCTGAGGATCATATAGAGACCATAGAGATTCCACTGAACTTACTGTTGCCATTTATGAGCTCTGATGAGTATTCTTCCTCTGAAGAGGATGAAGATATTATTGAAGAGCAAATTGCTCAATATCTAGGAGCAATCATGAAGTTGAATGCCAAGTTATTTGGTAATGAGACTTGGGAGGATGAACCCCCATTTCTCATCAATGAACTAAATGATCTGGTTCAACTAAAATTACCTCAGAAGAAACAGGATCCTGGAAAATTCTTAATACCTTGTACCATAGGCACCATAACCTTTGAGAAGGCTCTGTGTGACCTGGGGTCAGGGATAAACCTCATGCCCCTCTCTGTAATGGAAAAACTAGGGATCTTTGAGGTACAAGTTGCAAGAATCTCACTAGAGATGGCAGACAATTCAAGGAAACAGGCTTATGGACTTGTAGAGGATGTCTTAGTGAAGGTTGAAGACCTGTACATCCCTGCTGATTTCATAATCCTAGACACTGGAAAGGAAGAGGATGAATCCATAATCCTAGGAAGACCCTTCCTAGCCACAGTAAGAGCTGTGATTGATGTGGACAGAGGAGAGTGGTGCACGAAATTGTGATCATCAATAATGGCGCCAAAGACTTGGAGCTCTCAAACGTGAATCACACTTTGTCACAATTCCGCACAACTAACCAGCAAGTGCACTGGGTCGTCCAAGTAATACCTTACGTGAGTAAGGGTCGATCCCACGGAGATTGTCGGCTTGAAGCAAGCTATGGTCATCTTGTAAATCTCAATTAGGCAGATTCAAATGGTTATGGAGAATTGATAATTAAAAGATAAACATAAAATAAAGATAGAGATAGAGATAGAGATACTTATGTAATTCATTGGTAGGAATTTTAGATAAGCGTATGAAGATGCTTTGTTCCTCTTGAACCTCTGCTTTCATATTGCCTTCATCCAATCATTCATACTCCCTTCCATGGCAAGCTTTATGTTGGGCATCACCGTTGTCAATGGCTACTTCCCGTCCTCTCAGTGAAAATGTTCCAAATGCGCTGTCACCGCACGGCTAATCATCTGTCGGTTCTCGATCATGTTGGAATAGGATCCATTGATCCTTTTGCGTCTGTCACACGCCCAACAATCGCGAGTTTGAAGCTCGTCACAGTCATCCCTTCCCAGATCCTACTCGGAATACCACAGACAAGGTTTAGACTTTCTGGATCTTAAGAATGACCGCCAATAATTCTAGCTTATACCACGAAGGTTCCAATCTTAGATTAGAAACCCAAGAGATACGCATTCAAGCCAGTGCTAGTAGAACAGAGGTGGTTGTCAGGCACATGTTCATAGGTGAGAATGATGATGAGTGTCACGGATCATCACATTCATCAAGTTGAAGAACAAATGAATATCTTAGAGAAGAAGTAGGCGTGAATTGAATAGAAGAACAATAGTAATTGTATTAATTTATGAAGAAGAGCAGAGCTCCACACCTTAATCTATGGTGTGTAGAAACTCCACCGTTGAAAATACATAAGAACAAAAGGTCCAGGCATGGCCGAATGGCCAGCCCTCGAACGTGAACATAAAGATCAAAAGGTATATATGAAAGCGTCTATGAAAAGTCTGAAAATACAATAGCAAAAGGTTCTATTTATAGAAAACTAGTAGCCTAGGGTTACAGAAATAAGTAATTAATGCAGAAATCTTCTTCCGGGCCCACTTGGTGTGTGCTTGGGCTGAGCATTGAAGCTTCCATGTGTAGAGACTTTTCTTGGAGTTAAACGCCAGCTTTTGTGCCAGTTTGGGCGTTTAACTCCATCTTTTATGCCAGTTTTGGCATTTTGACGCCAGAATTTCTATGCTGACTTGGAACGCCGGTTTAGGCCATCAAATCTTAAGCAAAGTATGGACTATTATATATTTCTGGAAAGCCCAGGATGTCTACTTTCCAACGCAATTGAGAGAGTGCCAATTGGGCTTCTGTAGCTCCAGAAAATTTACTTCGAGTGCAGGGAGGTCAGAATCCAACAGCATCTGCAGTCCTTTTTCAGCCTCTGAATCAGATTTTTGCTCAGGTCCCTCAATTTCAGCCAGAAAATACCTGAAATCACAGAAAAATACACAAACTCATAGTAAAGTCCAGAAATATAATTTTTATTTAAAAACTAATAAAAATATAATAAAAACTAACTAAAATATACTAAAAACATACTAAAAATAATGCCAAAAAGCGTATAAATTATCCGCTCATCAGAGAGCTAGTCCTTCAATTGAATGAGGACTACCTTGTGTTTAAGGCTCAAGGATCTTCTTCTGTAACCATGGAGAGGAAGCATGAAAAGCTTCTCTCAATACAGAGTCAAACAGAGCCCCCACACTCAACTTTTAAGTTTGGTGTTGGGAGGCCAACATCAAGCTCTGAATCTCTGTGAAAGCTCTCTAAGAGCTTCACTGTCAAGCTATTGACATTAAAGAAGCACTTGTTGGGAGGTAACCCAATGTTATTTATTTATATTTATTTATTTTCCATTGCTATTTTATGTTTTCTTTAGGTTGATGATCATGTGAAGTCACAAAAACAACAAAAAATCAAAAACAGAATGAAAAACAGCATTAAAAATAGCACACCCTGGAAGACAGACTTACTGGCGTTTAAACGCCAGTAAGGATAGCAGAATGGGCGTTTAACGCCCAACCTGGCAGCATTCTAGGCGTTAAACGCTAGAATGGACAGCACTCTGGGGGTTTAACGCCATAAAGGGCTGACTGGCATCTGGCTGGCGTTAAACGCCAGAAATGGGCATCTGGCTGGCATTTAACGCCAGAAATGGGCAGCAGACTGGCGTTTAACACCAGGAAAGGTAGCAGAGCTGGCGTTAAATGCCAGAATTGGCACAAAATGGGTGTTTGAACACCAGAATGGTGCAGGGACTCAAATTCCTTGACACCTCAGGATTTGTGGACCCCACAGGATCCCCACCTATCCTACTTCTTCTTCTCTCTTCTTCACACCTTTCCATAACACTCTTCCCCAAACACCCTTGACCAATCCCATCAAAACCTCTTCCCCACAACCTCCTCACCATTCACATCCATCCATTATTAAACCCCACCTACCTCACCATTCAAATTCAAACCATTTCCCTCTCAAACCCAACCCCTCATACACGGCTACCCTCTCTCCCTTACCCTATAAATACCCCTCCTTACCACCTTCATCTTCACACAACATACACACTACTACCCCCTTGGCCGAACCCACTCCTCACCTTCATCTCCTCCATTTCTTCTTCTTCTACCCCTTTCTTTCTTTTTTTGCTCGAGGACGAGCAACCATTCTAAGTTTGGTGTGGGAAAAGCTAAAGCTTTTTGTTTTCCATAACCACTAATGGCACCTAAGGCCAGAGAAACTTCTAGAAAGAGGAAAGGGAAGGCAATTGCTTCCACCTTCGAGTCATGGGAGATGGAGAGATTCATCTCAAAGGTCCATCAAGACCACTTCTATGAAGTTGTGGCCAAGAAAAAGGTGATCCCTGAGGTCCCCTTCAAGCTCAAAAAGAGTGAATATCCGGAGATCCGACATGAGATTCGAATAAGAGGTTGGGAAATTCTCACCAACCCCATTCAACAAGTTGGGATCTTAATGGTTCAAGAGTTCTATGCCAATACATGGATCACTAAGAACCATGACCAAAGTGTGAACCCGAACCCAAAGAATTGGCTCACAATGGTTCGAGGAAATTACTTGGATTTTAGTCCGGAAAATGTGAGGTTAGCATTCAACTTGCCAATGATGCAAGGAGACCCTCACCTTTTCACTAGAAGGGTCAACTTTGATCAAAGGTTGGACCAAGTCCTTAGGGACATTTGTGTGGAAGAAGCTCAATGGAAGAGAGATTCAAGAGGCAAGCCGGTTCAACTAAAAAGGCTTGACCTCAAACCCGTGGCTAGGGGATGGTTGGAGTTTATCCAACGCTCTATCATTCCTACTAGCAACCGGTCTGAAGTTACAATAGACCGAGCTATCATGATCCATAGTATCATGAATAGAGAGGAAGTAGAAGTTCATGAGATCATATCCCTAGAACTCTACAAGGTGGCGAACAAGTCTTCCACTTTGGCAAGGTTAGCCTTCCCTCATCTCATTTGTCACCTATGCAATTCAGTCGGAATTGCCATAGAGGGAGATATCCTCATTGAAGAGGACAAGCCCATCACTAAGAAGAAGATGGAGCAAACAAGAGAGCCCACTCATGGACCTCAACAAGAGCATGAGGAAGTTCCTCATCATGAAATTCCTGAGATGCCAAAAGGGATGCATTTTCTTCCACAAAACTATTGGGTGCAAATCAACACCTCCTTAGGAGAATTGAGTTCCAACATGGGACAACTAAGGATGGAGCACCAAGAGCATTCCATCCTCCTCCATGAAATTAGAGAAGACCAAAGAGCCATGAGGGAGGAGCAACAAAGGCAAGGAAGAGACATAGAGGAGCTCAAGCACTCCATAAGATCTTCTAGAGGAAGAACTAGCCGCCATCACTAAGGTGGACCTGTTCTTTAATTTCCTTGTTCTTATTTTTTTCTGTTTTTCGAAAATTATATGCTTTATGTTTGTGTCTTTATTATATGATCATTAGTGTCTAGTGTCTATGTCTTAAAGCTATGAATGTCCTATGAATCCTTCACCTTTCTTAAATAAAAAATATTTTAATTGCAAAAGAACAAGAAGTACATGATTTCGAATTCTATCTTGAAATTAGTTTAATTATTTTGATGTGGTGGCAACACCTTTTGTTTTCTGAATGAATGCTTGAACAGTGTATATTTTTGAATTTGTTGTTTATGAATGTTAAAATTATTGGCTCTTGAAAGAATAATGAAAAAGGAGAAATGTTATTGATAATATGAAAAATCATAAAATTGATTCTTGAAGCAAGAAAAAGCAGTGAAAAGCTTGTGAAAAAAAATATGCGGAAAAAAAAAGAGAAAGAAAAAAAGAAAAGCAAGCAGAAAAAGCCAATAGCCCTTTAAACCAAAAGGCAAGGGTAAAAAGGATCCAAGGCTTTGAGCATTAATGGATAGGAGGGCCCAGAAAACAAAATGCTTAGGGTCAAGGCCAAGACTCATAAAGTAGCTGTATTCAAGAATCAACATACTAATCTAGGAGAATCAATAACACTATCTAAATTCTGAGTTCCTATAGATGCCAATCATTCTGAACTTCAAAGGATAAAGTGAGATGCCAAAACTGTTCGGAAACAAAAAGGCTACAAGTCCCGCTCATCTAATTGAAGCTAATCTTCATTGATAAGTTTGGAATTTATTGTATATTCTCTCCTTTTTATCCTATTTTATTTTTAGTTTCTTGGGGATAAGCAATAATTTAAGTTTGGTGTTGTGATGAGCGGATAATTTATACCCTTTTTGGCATTATTTTTACATAGTTTTTAGTATGATTTAGCTCATTTTTATTATATTTTTATTAGTTTTTATTTAAAAATTATATTTCTGAATTTTACTATGAGTTTGTGTGTTTTTCTATGATTTCAGGTATTTTCTAGCTGAAATTGAGGGACCTGAGCAAAAATATGATTCAGAGGCTGAAAAAGGACTGCAGATGCTGTTGGATTCTGACCTCCCTGCACTCGAAATAGATTTTCTGGAGCTACAGAAGCCCAATTGGCACGCTCTCAACTGTGTTGGAAAGTAGACATCCTGGGCTTTCCATCAATATATAATACTTCATACTTTGCTTGAGATTTGATAGCCCAAACTGGTGTTCAAAGTCAGCCTAAAATATCTTGGCGTAAAACGCCCAAACTGGCACCAGAATTGGAGTTAAACGTCCAAACTGGCACCAAAGCTGGCCTTTAACTCCAAGAACAGCCTATGCACGAAAAAGCTTCAATGCTCAGCCCAAACACAAATCAAGTGGGCCCCGGAAGTGGATTTCTGCACTATCTACACTTAGTTACTCATTTTCTTAAACCTAGATTACTAGTTTAGTATAAAAACTACTTTTAGTGATTTATTTAAGAGTCTTTTTGACCATCTAGCTTATTAGCTTTTTGCCATATTTTATGTTTGGAGGCTGGCCTCACGGCCATGCCTAGACCTTTTTCACTTATGTGTTTTCTACGGTGGAGTTTCTACACCTCATAGATTAAGGTGTGGAGCTCTACTGTCTTCATGAATTAATGCAATTACTACTGTTTTTCCTTCAATTCACGCCTACTTCTTCTCCAAGATATACTCTTGTTCTTAATTCAGTTAAGTCAAAATGAAGGGGTGACCCGTGACAATCACCCAATCTTCGTTACTCGCTTAGCCAAGGTCGCGTGCCTGACAACCACAAAGCGATCTACATGATGTTCAACGTAGTCATTGGACGACAGCTGGAGTATACTCTCTTGGATATCTAATACAGAGACCGAGTCCGTGAGATTAGTATCTTCGTAGTATGGGCTAGAACCATTGGCAGCATTCCTGAGATCCGGAAAGTCTAAACCTTGTCTGTGGTATTCCGAGTAGGATCTGGGAAGGGATGACTGTGACGAGCTTCAAACATGCAAATGTTGGGCGCAGTGACAGTGTGCAAAAGGACAATGGTCCTATCCCGACGCTAGCGAGAACCGACAGATGATTAGCCGTGCGGTGACAGCGCATATGGATTTGTTTTCATCCGAGAGGATCTTACAGCTTGCCATGGAAGGAGGTAACGCATGGTTGGAAGAAGGCAGTAGGAAAGCAGAAGTTCAGAAGCAACAAAGTATCTCCAGACGCTTATCTGAAATTTCCACCAATGATTTACATAAGTATTTCTATCTTATTTTCTGTTTTATTTATATTTTAATTATCAAAACCTCAACCAATTGAATCCGCCTGACTGAGATTTACAAGGGTGACCATAGCTTGCTTCAAGCCGACAATCTCCGTGGGATCGACCCTTACTCGCGTAAGGTTTATTACTTGGACGACCCAGTGCACTTGCTGGTTAGTTACGCGGAGTTGTGAAGAAGTGTTGGAACGAACAATCACGATTTCGTGTACCAATTAGTATTTAGGGTCCAATATTTATTTAGTTATTTAGTTAAAATAGATTTATTAATAAGTATTTATTAGAGTATATATGAAGTTATTTAGGCGATTGGTATTTATTTTTAGTTATTTAGTTAATTTGTATTTATTTAGTTACTTAGTTAATTAGGGTTATTAATGAGTATTTATTATAATATTTATGAAAATATTTAGGCGATTAGTATTTATTTGTAGTTATTTAGTTAATTTGTATTTATTTAGTTTTTAGCTAATTAGGGTTTATTAACTAGTATTTCTTAAAGTATGTATTTTTAGTTATTTAGGTGATTACTATTTATTTTTAGTTATTTAGTTAATTTGTATTTATTTAGATATTTAGTTAATTAGGTTTTATTGATGAGTGTTTATTATAGGATTTATGAAGTTATTTGAAAGATTAGTATTTATTTTTACCGAAATATTTAGTTAATTTGTATTAATTAACAGTATGTATTAATGTGTTTGTATTTTTATTTAATTGAAATTGATATAATAACGTAATGTAAAGCTTATTTATATCATTATTGATGTTGTGAGTACTGATTAACCTTTAATTTTGGTCTTTAAACAATCTTGTATTAAATACTTATGGTATGGCTGCTGTCTTGGCAGAAGTTCCTTTTGTCGCAGATGGTGAATTTACCATGGGGATGGAATTCAGTTCCAGGGAAGCTGTTACTAAGGCGATGAAGGAGTATACCCTCTGAAGATCTGTAGACTACCGGGTGTATGAGTCGGAGCCGTTAACATTTTATGCGAAGTGTACACAGTACAGGTCAGGGTGTGATTAGCTTATCAGAGTTAGCATGATCAGCAGAAAGTACTGTTGGGTTATTAGGAGGTACAACGGCAGTCACACTTGTACCAAAGCAATCATTTCTCAGGATCATTCGAAGCTGGATTCAAATACAATTACAGAAGCCATAAAGTCGTTGGTTGAGGCTGACCCCTCTTTAAAGGTAAAATCAGTTATTGCAGAAGTGCAGTCGAAGTTCAACTACACCGTCAGTTATCGGAAAGCATGGTTGGCTAAGCAAAAGTCAGTTGAGAAAATATTTGGAGGTTGGGAAGCATCCTACAAAGCATTGCCCATATGGTTCGAGGCCATGTCTCATAAGGAGCCATCAGCTGTCGTGCATTTTGAGACTATACATGCATATCAAGGTGATGACTTGGTAAGTGATATCTGGGTATTGCATCGAGTCTTTTGGAGCTATTGCCCAGGTGGACGAGACTCACTTGTACGGAAAGTATAAGGGTTGCTTGTTAGTGGCCGTTTCGCAGGATGGTAACAATAATATCGTCCCGATTGCATTTGCTATTGTCGAGGGAGAGACTTCTGATGCGTGGCACTTTTTTCTTAGTAACTTGCGTCAACATGTTGTGACTCGGGATGGTGTGGGGCTTATATCGGACTGACATGAGTCCATAAATGCAGCTGTGGAACGCAGTCACGGAGCTTGGTCACCTCCTAGAGCTTTCTACATGTTTTGTATCAGGCATATTGAGTCGAACTTTCTGAGAAAATTCAAGGCACCGTACCTGCAAAAGCTTGTCGTCAATATAGGTAACATTGATTACTTCAAAGTTTGTTACTAATGAAAATGCGAACAATCTAAACATCGTGAAACTTATCTTTTGTTTGGTATATGATATTGTTCAGGATATTCGAGGACGGTTCGCAAGTATGAATTGTGTTACCAGCATTTACGAGAGCGGGGTGAGGCGTACACTAATTGGTTAAACCGTATTCCCTGTGAACAGTATGCGTTGGCATTCGACGGTGGTTACCGATGGGGTCACATGACGACTAATCTAGTGGAATGCATCAACTCAGTCTTGAAGGGTGCACGCAATCTCCCCATCACTGCACTTGTGAAAGCAACATTCTACAGACTTAATGAGTTGTTCACACGGAAAAGAGCCGAGGCGGAGGCTTGGATTACTGCTGGCCATGTTTTTTCTGAGCATGTGACTGCCAAACTTCATGCAAATCAACTTGCATCAGGAAAAATTCAAGTTAACTTCTTCGACAGGAAGAATGAGGTCTTTGAAGTGCGTGAGATGCCAAGTGGAGTGGAGTATGCTGTTGACCTCCGTCGTCAAAGATGTGACTGTGTTGAGTTCCAGGTGGACCGGATTCCTTGCCCGCATGTGTTTGCCTGTTGTGCAAATCAACGACTAGATTAGCAGGTGTATGTGCATGATGTTTATAAGATGTACCAAATTAGACGCGTTTATCGGGCTAGGTTTAGGCCACTAGGGAATCCTACTACGTGACCTTCTTACAATGGTCTTCGATTCGTACCGACTGTACCTGAGACGCGTTACCAAATGTCGGCCCATGATGACACGCTTCTTGAATGAGATGGACACACGAATGTTACGTCGTCCGAGATGATGTAGGCAATGTGAGGCTGAGGGTCACAGTCATAGTAGATGCCGTCAGGGAGGTGGTCCAGGTACTGACCATAATGTGTAGTAGATTTATATGATATTTGAAACAATGTAGCTTATGTCAATGTACTTTCTGATAATCGAATCATTGTTACCTATGTCAATGTACTTTATAATTCTTTGAATCATTGTAACATGTGTCAATGTACTTTATGATAATTCAATCACCGTAACCTATGTCAATGTACTTTATGATAATAGAATCATTGTAACCTATGTCCAAGTAAAGCGTCACATGCAAAGTCATCATACATATAATAGTTAATGAAATTTATGAACTTCAACTGAAACATACAATACTTAGTTGGTACTTAGGAAACTTTAGTCATACATAAAGCTCGTTAAGGTATACATGACGAAAGATAACTGATAGAAAAAATTAACTACACCACAACTACTTCCTCGCTATCCACTTTCCAAAGTCCACGATGTTCTTGCATTTCTTCGCGGCCTTTTTGAACACAGACGGAGTGTATCGACTCGCGCTACGACGCGGTGGATCAATCCTGAGATTGTAGCCTTTGCCTGTCTCATCTGGAGTACAGGTCTCACCTGTATATAAAACAATCAAACCAACCAAGTATATAGTATAATCAACCTTAACCAACATACCATACATGAACATAATATCATCAGTTGACCAAACAAGTATTTAATTTAATCAATCCTACCCAACAAACCACACAATACTATGACAACATCAATTACCGGAAAAAGTAAAGCAATATTGTACCTGCATCATTACGGGATTCTTCATCCTGGTCCATGTCCTCATCTTCTTCCTCCTCCTCATCCTCCTCGTCTCCCTCGTCATCTGGCTCATCCACTAAGTACTCATCAGTCTCATGCTCAAATATATTAGCATTTTCTTCAATCAGAGTCATTGAAACATGGCTCAGGTTTTGACTATTAAGAACGCCTCGACCGCCCTCACTCCTACTAGAATCAACAGATACAAACCCTCCAGAAGCACCCGAGTAGGTATAAAATGGATACCTTGCGTCAAACGAATACCTACCCGCCATGAAGTCGAGATGATGGCTATATTGTGCTTGGCCGGCATCTGAGGCCATGAACCCAAGCAACTGGCTAAAAGAACCTCTCTCTCCTGAGTCAAACTGTGGCTGATGTATCGGGAACGACGTAGGAAACTGTATCTGAGGTACATATTGGCTTGTGGAGTTAGGTTGTTCTTCTGGCAGTGGAGGTGGAAGTGGAGGTGGAGGTGGAGGTGGAGGCGGCGGTGACTGTGGCTCCTGCTCTTCATTTTCATCATCCATGACCTAGTCACCCTCAACATCCTCTTGGACCATAAGATCCGACAAGTTCAAGTGATCGCCATACTTTGAACGGTACCAATACATGTACGTATCTAAGGGCTGCTGCGGAGCCATGGGAAGCTCAGCAAGAATGTGATTATACCTGTTTTTCCACTGCATCACCCAAAATGAATGACTCGTGGCTGTGGCCCAGTTCAGATTCTTAGGACCAGTCAAGACTTCTCCATGTGCCCAGTCTAGATTCCGTTCCTGATGAGGAACTCCCTAAACGAAACCAAACTGTCGTCTAAACCTGTCGGTAGCATCCCATTCAATACATTCGAAAGATACCAACGGCACCGTTGCACTCCAAATCACCGAGTGCATGTAGATGTCTGCAGAAATTATGTCTGGATCAACACGATCAACAGAATATGCAACCCAAAAAAACTGGTAACAGTAAAACAAACAAATAATTAAAATCCAAACAACTATATCACTAGACCTGAACCAAATACAATGTTAATGCAAACACACCTGGCCTTCCTGAAGATCATCCAAGGCCTTCCTAAAATGAGCAAGCTTAAGATATCTATAGACTCGGTCTTCACGCTCCTAATTACGCCACCTAATATAACGCAATTCATTAACACAATTGGATTCTAAATATGAAGATACCAGGTAAATGTAAGATAATGTTACCTGTTTGCAAGCGGAAAACTGCGGGGTTCCCTAGGAACCGGCGCTAGATACGGTAGGCGAATCCATGCCCAACACAGTAGAAGTGTTAGCGGACCATCGATTTTCTTGCAGTCAAAACGTGATGCCCTGCATAAACTCTTGTACAGGTATGCTAGGCATGCTGATCTCCAACTATACTGTCCAATACTAGCAAAATCACTGAGCAGAGGCAGAAACTTCCAGTAGGCAGATGCCCCAGACTTGTCTCCAAACAAGATCATACCGATCAACAACATGATGTGGCACTTAACGTACACCTGTAGACTGTTTTCATCAATCAACTGTAACCGTTCTTTTAAATCCCGTAGCCAGGTAAGTTTTATGCCGCTTCCTCGACAATCTGACTTTCTCAGTGCGACCCAAAATTGGTGCAGACACTCCGCCTCTAAGGCTTCAAAACTACTCAAAGTCATCCCTGTCACTGAAAGACCATCGGTCGGAAGACCGAAGATCATAGCCACGTCTTCCAATGTCACGGCACATTCACCAATCAGAAAGTGAAAGGTATGAGTGTCCGGGTGCCACCTTTCAACTAAAGCATTTACCAGTGCTTTCTGACATTGAACAACTCCAATCTGGGTGACATGGTAAAAACCAGTAGATCGTAAATGCTCCTCCACCCTCTCATTGTACCGATCCGGAGATCCGGAGCGACAGGGTGATCACATGTCAACATCCGGTTACCCTGCAAAAGCATAGCAAAATCACGATTCAAATTACACAACTATCATACATAATGTAAAAATATCTAATTAAAACATATAATTTTACTCATAATACTAAAATCTACCCTAAAATAACAAATTTCTGTCAACATTATTCCAAAAAAATTAATCCAAAAAAATTATAGAACGAAATTATAACAATTAACTAATTAATTATTATTACTAAAATTATTACACAAAATGATAAACAAGTTAAT
>NC_029793.2:105590734-105600891 GCF_000816755.2 Arachis ipaensis | reverse complement strand
CAGCCACAGGAATAACTACATTTAAACATATATATTTTTAACTATTATTTAAATATATATTCCTAAATTTCTACACTTAACTATAACTACTTAATTATAACTTCTCATATTCCTCCAAAAATTTTTAAAAACGTCTGTTTTATTTATAACCTATTATATTATAAACCATTTTAAACAAAAATCAACTACATTTACACCTTTTTTAAACATTTATTTCTAAATTTATATCAATAAAATTATAAACTCAGTCATTCTCAGTTCAAGTTCTAACAACAATAAAGTTAACTAAATTTCAAAACTAATAATCAGAACTATAAAATATTAAAAAAAATTAACAAATAAACTTACATAATCAGAATAGTTGAGATATTTTACAATGTGAAGTTCTGGACGATCAACATTTCTGGGTTTTGATTTGTTGGACATTTTCACAATTTTCCCCTCAGCCCACGGATGAAGGAGCAAGCTTTCAGGGTTTTAGGGAGGAAGAAGATGGCAATTAACTCGCTGGGTGGGGAAGGAAGGGGAAAGTGAGGATACGAAAGCGAGTTGTGGGGTTAAGGGGGGGCATCGTCGCTGGGGAGCCATGGGCGTGCGACACGTGGATTCGGCTTCCATAACTCAGACGGTCCGCATTGTGCCCACTTCTCGCACGGTCCGATTTGGACTAACCTGTTGCTCAGTCCAATTTCTGTGTGAACTGACACCATACGCATGTAAAGCTCTACTCCTCTCCATAACGCCGTCCAACACAAACTCCCTTTCCATAATAAAATTAATTTGCGTTTTCTTATTTCATTAATCATCATCATCTACATCTCATCTTGTCTCATTAACGAAGCCATAAGGAAAGAAAATAAAAGAAGAAAAGATCGTAGGTGAGGGAGAGACCGTGGAACCTCCGAATTTCTGGTTTTGATTTCTTGTGATTCGTAACTCTAATCAAAAATCCGATAAAAGTGTTTGTATCTTCCTCCTCTACGTGTTGGCGTCACTTTTGCTCGGTAGAAGTTGACGGTAACGTAGCTCCCCTTCCCCTTGAGTTCGGCCAATTGGGGTTCTAGGAGGCATAGACGATTTCTAACGTTTTTCTCTTCAGCAGCTCGGTCAGAAAGCTTCTCTGGAGCTTCTGTTCTTTTAATTTTGTACGGAGGTAGGGTTTGGTAATTTTATAATAATTAAATATGAATTTGATAAGTAAATATTGATTTGATTGACTATTGTTCGAATTTGATTAAGTTTATGTTGAATTATTGTTGTTGCTTGTGATTTGTTAGTTCGGCTATCAGGAACAGCTCAGTTGTGGTTGATTTAATAGTTTTGAGACTGTTGTGATGTAGTATTTTAAGGAAATTGATGAGATTTGGTGGTTAAAAGATTAAATTAAAATAATTGTAACCAAAAAATTTAAAAATGGATTAAAATACAAATAATATTTTGAAAGGAAAGAGTTAAGGGTTTCGGTTTTGGTATAAGAGGAAGATTAGTATTTACACTTTTTTTTTGAAGGGTAACATTGTATTTGTATATAAAAAATTGAGGTACAATTTGCAATTATATAAGTTTTCGGGTATTTTGGGTAATAAATAAAGTACGGGAGTAAAAATGTGTATTTTATAAAAGTTAAGGTATTACATAATACCTCACCACCTCTGATTTATGAACTTAAGCATAACGCTCTGTGTGGTAGGGTGTTACACAGAACGTACGCAGTTGGATAAACCATATTCGAGCTTAGTCCCGGGTAATGTCGAGTTACTGGTGGTCAACCGACGCGTGAACTCTCGGCCTGCATAGGACTAGACATGCATCATACTTGGTTGCTGCATTTTTTCTACTTGTGATTGCTTACTGTTATTATGTTGTATACTTGTAACTATACTTTTTTGTATGTTAATCACCATTATAACCTTGCAAATGCTTAGACTTAGACTACGAATCCCTCAGGTTTTTCGTGTAGTACCCTATTGAAAACCTTAGGTTCTCATCCCTTTACTTTCTCCCGCTCCGCAGATGGAAACTAGCGTGATCTTCTTTGAGTTTTCCACATTTGGACAGGCAAGCAGCAACATCACAGGTGTGTTCGATGACTCTCTCTTTGCTTCAGCACAATATTTCCTCAGCCACCAAGATATCCATGAGTAGTAGCAGTAATAGTAGTAGTAGTAGTAATCTTTGCCCTCGCTCTGTATAGACTTTAGAGAGTTAGGTGCTTTTATAAATACCTCTATAAATAAGTTAGAAGAGGTTCCAGACTAGGGTGGCTCTTGTGAACTGGGGTTTATTAGTATAAACAACGGAGTCTGTAAATATTTTCATGAATAAGCAACGACGTAACCCAATGTGAACTATGATGTACTAAATGAGCCTTCGAGCATATATGTATGATATTACTATATTTTCTATGTTTTATATACTTCATATAGATATTATCTGTTTAACTATTATCTATTCCGTTATATCTATCTAACACTTGATCTCGACTAGCACTATAGATTCATATGTATATATTTAATATAAGGTCTAGAGTCTCTAAGAAAAGTCATGATATAGCGCCTAGCGGCTAGCATTGGTTATGATATATTAAAAATTGGGTCATTATAGTGATTTTGGTAGAGGAGCAGCAGTGATTCTTGCAGGAAGATAAAGTGGTTCTGGGATATATATGAAATATGAAGAAGATGAGAGCGTACAAATGGAAGGGATGAAGTAGGACTGAGGGTAGATTTAGGAATCTTATAAATTGATTAAGGGTAAAATTGTCTAAAACTAAATATAAATTTGTGTCCATCTCTTAAAATTCGTGTCTCATTATTTTAAAAAGATACAAATTACATGTCTCTAGTATGCAAGTGTGTGCAACCCTGTCCTTTATCAGTTTATATCTTATAAAATAAATGACATACGTGTACCACTGTGTTCATGTCCCTGGTAGACATGGACATCAAACAAATGCCACCTTATTTCACTAGAGAGGCTCAACTACATGAATCTAAAAATATCATTATTGAATCTTTTAGTTGTCATAAGAAAATGCAGGTCCTATTTTAATTTAGTATTAAGCATAGGAACACACGTTTTGTCCTATTGGATGGGTACTAAGATATTTGATAGTTGTTATATGGACTATTTTTTGATGTTATCATCGTATGTTTCCTTGCTTGGTGTTTAAGGTGTGTAATGAGCTTGAGGATCCAATGGAATAAGGGAGAAATATATACTATCATGGGTGCGATTTCTTCCTTGAGCGATGGTTTGATTATGTTGTTGTATTTTAAACTAATAACATAGTATTGTATGACCGCTTGATTAGGAGGTAAGGAAGCACTTATTGAATGTTGATATTTGCTATTTTTGCTAGGGTGTCTCATTAAATTCTCCTCCTTCATATATGTGACAGTTAGCAAGGGATCAAAAAGGAGTAAATGACTTATTGGAACTGAGGTGACGACTAGAAGGCAAGGACTTGGAAGGCGACACCGACCAGAAAGAAAAAAGCTTGAGTACTTTGTGCAGCTAGGAAAGTGAGAAGGGATTCCATTAGGAATTAGGGTTTATCTTTTAAGTTATTTTTAGATCCAAAACAACATCATTTTTCTCTCATTCCAAAAACTAGCATGTTTTCAATTGATCCGATTTTCTAGTTCTGAATCGGTTTTCTAATTCAACACTAGTCTTAGACTAGGTGGATTTACTTACAGATTGAACCGATTTGCAGAATGTATTTTAGCTTTTTCATTTTAATAAAATACCAATTATATCCTCAACAGGCTAAAAAAGGATCCGATTTTGGGTCCAAATAATTGAGTTAAACTCTTTCATGCTTCTTCTTTTTATCGAGAAACTTCTTCAAATTTCGCTCAAATTAGAGTTTATTCACCTTTATAAGCAGCTTCATCCATTCCTCTTATAATCACAATTTCTCTCCTTAAATTCGTCCCTTACGAGACTACAACTTTTTTTTATATCTGATTTATGCTTCTTTCGTTCTATTCCTAATTCTTCTAAACAGAAGAGATTGCTTTGCATATCCATATAGCAATTCAACATAAATATTCATAATCTATAATTCTTACAAGAAGATTTCTACAAATTAATTTATTTTCTTTTCGATTCTCCCTTCCCTTGTTTATGACTAGGATGTACGATGTCAATTTCTTACCCAGTCTATCAAAGTTGAGACATTTCTACGAATATCTTCAATGGTGTCACTCTTCATAGCAATCACTCTATCTTTTGGATAACTTTCTTTAGCTTCGTAAGTAGAACTTGAAAGATTTCACATTCTATGGTGTTAGAAAGCTTCTATTCATTGTAACCTCTGTTACTAGGGGTGTTTATGGTTCAGTTTTCTCATAAACTGAACTGAAACTGCACTAAACCAAACTGCTTTGTCACATAAAAGATCGATTTTAAACCAGTTTACAATACAGTGCATCAATTTAAACCAGTTCATAAAAATAAAACCAGTTTTAATTGAAAAAATCAGTTTAAACTAATTTATAAGCTAAAACTAGTTTTAACACATTAAAAAAAAAAGATTTTATATCTCCTTCCCCTCTCTCTCTCCCTTCTCTCTCTCTTCTTTTCTCTCCCTCTCCCTTCTTCCCCTCTTTCTCCCTTCTCCCTCTGTCTTCCTCTCACTCTCCCTCTCTTTCTCTCTCTTTATCCCCCCTCTCCCCCTCTCCTCTCTCTTCCTCTTTCTTTTCCTCTATCTCTCTCTTTCTCTCTCACTCTCTCTTCCTCATCTCTCTCTTCTTCTCTCTCTCCTCTTTCTCTCTCTCTCTTCATCTCTCTCTCTTTTTTTCCTCTTTCTCTCTCTCTTTCTCTTTCATAATCTCTCTCCTCCTCCTCTCTCTCTCTTCTGCTCTTTTTCTCACTCACTCACTCTCTCTCTCTCTCTCTTTGTCTTTCCTTTTCTTCCACTCTCTCCTCTCTTCTCCCCTCTCTCTCTCCCTTGCACTCTCTCTCCATCATTTCTCTCTCTTCCTCTCTCTTCTCCTTCTCTCTTTCTCCTTCTCTTCTCTCTTTTTCTCTTCTCTCACTCTCCTCCTTTCTCTCTGCCTCTTTAGAGAGAAGAGAGAGAAAAAAAAGAGAAAGAGAGAAGAAGAGAGAGATGAGGGAGAGAGAAAGAGAAAGAGTAAGGGGGAAAGAGAAAGGAAGGTGAGAAAGAGGGAAAGGAGAGAGAGGAAGAGATAGAGAAGGGAGAGAGATAAGGTAAAAAGAGAGAGAAGAGGGGGAGAAAGAGAGAAGAGAGGGAGAATGAGAGAGTGTGAGAGAGGAAGAGAGAGAGAGAGAGAGAGAGAGTATGTAAAAACTAAAAACTAATTTTGAAGTTTAAATAAAATTAGTTTTATTTGATTTAAAACCAAACTGAACCATAAAATCAATTTTTAAGAAACTGGTTTTTATAAAACCTATAGTTTTAGTTCAGTTTAGTTAAATCAGTTTTTTTGAACACCTTTACTTTTTTTTTTTAAGGAAAAAGCTCAACACAACAAGTGGAGCATAAGAAGACTACAAAGAAAACCAAAATAGAACAAATAAAGGAACTCCACCAACGCAAAGAAAGCTAAAAATATCCCCCTGTCGTCTTCGCCATTACCATCAACAACAAAAGGGATCCACACCTAGCCAATCCTTATAGTTCATAAAGGACTGATGGATAATATCATTGACTCCTTTACCTTTATTCTGAAAAATTCTTCTATTCCTTTCTAACCAAATATTCCAGATGATCGCACAGAAACACACCATCCATCTCTTACGCTCCTCCTTACGAGTTGGTATCTCAGTCCAACTTAGAAAATATTCCTTGAGCGTCCCCGGACACGACCATTGCCTTCCAACAAATGACACCCATGCACACCAAACCTGCCAAGAAAGATCACAACCACGAAACAAGTGGTGACCATATTCAACACCTTTGTTACATAAAACACATACAACATCTTCTTGGTTTACCACCCCAAACCGACTCAACCTCTCCTTCATGTTGACCCTTCCAGTCAAAGCATACCAGACAAACAGTTCAACCCTTGGTGGAATTAGCCATTTCCAAACTGTCCTAGTAAAACTGTAACTCGCTATATCCTCCGGAATCATTTCCATACTACTCTATCCTCTTTGTCATTAGCAAGAATAACTAGTCTTAGTGTCTCATGCAGCTGGTTCACTAAATCCAACTCACATTGGAACAGCTCTCACCTCCATTGGAAGTTCCATCTCCACTCTAACCCATCCAGAATCCACAATCCTCTATAACGGATTCTGTTTGGTTTGAAATTGAGAAAAGCCTCGGAAATTGATCTTTGAGAGAACCGCCACACAGCCAAACATCCTCCCAGAATCGAGTCCCTCTTCCATCACCAACCTCCATAGACAACCAAGTAGTCATCTTTTGTCTTACCTGTTGATCCTTGAACTGGATATGACAAATATCCTTCCACGATTCCCCCCGGGTAGGTAATACTTGGGATGACAACAACACATTTGGGTTCAGGTTATTACAAGAGCAGACCACCTTCTTCCACAAGTGACAATCCTCCTTCGAAAAACACCACCACCATTTAAATAAAAGGGCTGTGTTGCGCACCATGGCATCCCCGACGCCCAAGCCGCCAAACTTTTTGGGAGCTTGCACCACCTCCCACTTGACCATGGCCATGACATTCCTTCCGTCTTCCTTACTCCATAGAAACCTTCTCTGTAAGGAAATCAGTTTCTCTGCAACAACCTTCAACATTTTATATAAACTCAAATAATAGATAGGGAGGCTGTTCAGTAGGGGTGAGCATGGGTCGGTTTGGTTCGAGTTCAAAGTAAAATTAGAACCGAACCAATTAAAATGTAATTAGTTTGGTTTGGTTTGGATTTGTGTTTTTTTGTGTATGTACCTGAATCAAACCAAACCGATTAAGAACGGATTAGTTCAGTTCGGTAATTGGGTACCCGATGACTTTGAAATTCATGAAAAAATCCAAATTTTTATCTTAAAAATTCAGCAAGTATAATAAACATGTAACATCAATAGAAATAATCCAAACATGTTAAACACCAAATGCATTAAAAACTAAACACATTAAAATCCAAACATATTAAACACTAAACACATTAAAATCCAAACATATTAAATACCAAACATATTAGAAGCTAAATACAAAAGTGTAATAAAAATATATATTTTTTTATTTAATTAATATATGATCGGGTTCACGAGTTGGTTCGGATTCTGCACCCCCAGAACCAATACCCGAACCAATCGCTAGAAATAGCCATCGGTTTGGTTTGGGTTCAGACGGGTAATCGGGTACCCGCTACCCGTGCTCACCCCTACTGATCAGCACAGATTTAATAAGAACCAGCTTGCCTGCTTTATTGAGAACCTTGGCTTTCCACATGCTCAGCTTTTCCTCCACTTTCTCTATGATGGGCCTCTAAGTCTTAACCAACCTCGGGTTAGCTCCTAACGAGATTCCCCAATATTTCACTGGAAGAGAGGCTACTTTACAGCCTAGCACTCTACACATTCGCTGCACCCACTGATCTTCATAGTTAATTGGAATGAGGCTAGATTTATCATAATTAATACTTAGCCCCGACATCAACTCAAAATAATGAAGGATCCTCCTGTAATTCTTGACTGTCTCTTCCTATGGGGGTAGAACAAAACAGTATCATCCACAAACTGAAGATGCGATAGCTGAATATGATCCCTACCAACCACCAGCGATGAAATGCTCCCGTTTCTTACCGCCTTCCCAAGCATCCTATGTAGAACATCAACGACAAGTACAAACAAGAAAGGAGACAGTGGATCTCCTTGTCACAAGCCCCTTTCCATCTTAAACGGCTTAGAAGGCGAGCCATTTATCAAGACTGACATAGAACACGTACTTACACACTCCATAACCCAACCCCTCCATTTCTGTCCAAAACCCGTTTTTTGCAGCACAAGGTCTACAAAGCTCCGCTTGACTCTGTCATAAGCTTTCTGGAAGTCTAACTTTATTATGACCGCTTCCTTCTTCCTCAATTTAATCCATTGAACAGTTTCGCATGCAATAAGAGCCCCATCATGAATCTTCCGTCCCTTCACAAAAGCACTCTGTGTCTCACCTACTAGCCGTGGCATTGTTGCTCGCATCCTCCTAACCAACATTTTCGAGATGACTTTATAAACACAACCAACCATGCTGATCGGCCTCAGATCTTTGATTTCCTTAGCACCAGTAAACTTAGGGGCCAGTGCCACCCAAGTGAGATTAGCATCTGCCGGCAACTTGGAAGTCAAAAAAAATCCAATACCGCTGTCGTAAATTCTGAGCCAATTTCATCCCAACACCTCTTGATGAAGTTCATATTGTACCCATCACTTCCTGGAGCTTTAGATGACTCACAATCCCATACTGCTTCTCTAACCTCCTCTGGAGACGGTTGTACCTCCAAAGCTAGAGCATCCTCATTACTAATCCTTTCCACCAGGCCGTCCCTGAACCCCACCACAGGAGACTCTTCCTGAAGATATAATCTCTTATAAAAGTCTCTGATTGCAATCTTAATTCTAACTTGGTTCCTTACCAGTCTTCCATTAATGAGTAGCGCATCAATCCTATTGTTCCTCCTTCTCGCAGAAGCTAAATTGTGAAAGTACCTCGTGTTCTTATCAATGTCCATCGCATGTTTAGAGTGGGACATCTGCTTCCAATGTAGTTCTTTTCTTACTTACCATTTCTCACAGCAGGCCACAAGCGCCCGTTTTCTAGCCTCCACTGTTCCATCATAAACTCCATCCCGCACCATATCATCAATCTTCTTAATCTCTTCCTCAAACTTCATGATTTTCTTGTTCATTTTACCAAAGTTGTCTTTATGCCATCTTCCTAAAAAAATTGTCAAAGCCTTCAATTTGTCTATGAATTGCGTCTCTTCTAGTCTTCTCCATTCCTCTTTAACCATACTGTGTTGTGATGTTGGTTTTTGTTGTTTGTGCTTAGTTGTTGGATTTTTATAAATTTTTGTTTTTTTTTTTTTTGTTAGAATAATTAATGATTTAATATTAGTTGTTAAAATATTTGGATCCCCCTGTTGAGTTTTAATTGGCTGAAGCACTTTGAAATGTAACAATGCATGTGACATGAACTGGAACAGTGTTTTCCAATTAAATTTCTTATTTTGGTGCAGGTTTTTAAGTTGTAGTGATGGTGAAAAAAAAAATAGGAGGAAGAGGCCAAACATTTTGGTGAGCGGTACCCTGAGGACAGAAAAATCTATGACATGTCCTGCTCTAGCTGAAGCCACAGAGCTTTGCCACATCGATGTTGGAGATTTAGTCAAAGACAAGAACTTGCATGATGGCTAGGATGATGAGCTTGATTGTTATATCCTTAATGAAGACTTGGTACTTATTACCCCATTTTTTTCTTTTAGTACTTAAACAAAATTGTTCATTTATTTTTTTGGTTGTCCACGGTATCCTCCAACTCGACAGGTTAAGGACTAATCCGTCGCGAATCAGAGCTCTATTTAAGGATTTGTCGCTGGCCAATAAATTACTGCATGCACAAGGAAGGATTCGAACCCCCTACACTTGTTCATTTATATTTAGCTGCATGAGGATTATTAAGAATCAAATTGTAAAGTTGTGATCTATATATATGGGTTTTGATGAAGTTCTTATAATTATAAATTCATTTTATGTCTGAAGATGTGTATACATAATAACTTAATCCATATAAATTGTAATTGTTAAGTTGTTGTGTTATTTTTCACATTTTAATAATTTGTTAATTTGATACTTGTTATTCTTGATCTTATTATTGTTGTTTTAATTTTGATTTATATTGTTAATCTTAATTCATTGTTTTTCATTGAGTTGCTGTTAACTAAACAGTGTTATTGGTTAGATGACAGTATCACCGAATATAATTCGTTGTTCTTGACATCGAGTTGCTGTTTTGTTCTTAGTTTATGTCTCGTAAATTTTGATCATTGGAGACAAACTTTGATATTAGTATTTTATGTTTGATTATTTTATTGTTATTTGATTTTTGAGTTTGTATTTAGATGAGATTATAATATTATTGTTGATGTAATGTTTTAATTTAGGTGATATTTTAAAATTTATATTAGACTATAATTATGGTTTAATGTATTTG
>NC_029793.2:105573962-105589584 GCF_000816755.2 Arachis ipaensis | reverse complement strand
GGATACGTATTTTAGAAAAATTACTTTTATTATAAAAGCAAATTATTTGTTTTTTTCTAAAAATCAAAAATATCTTGCTTTTAAAAAAAGTAGAAGTAAAAAATATTTTTAATACTTAAAAACTCTTTTTAAAAAGTCTATCCAAATATAAAATAATTTTTGTTTGCTAAAAAAATATCTTTCTTAAAAAAAATAAAGAGATAAATATCAAATTAGCATTCGAAAGATTCTGGCACTGATAAAATGGTACCTGACTTTTGTTATTAACAAAATAGCCCCTGAAAGATTTTAAAATTTAACAAAATCACCCAACCGTGAAAAGATGACGTCACAATGAATAGAAAACGCTAATGTGGCCGTAAGAAAAAAGCTACGATGATGGCAGAAAGCTCTGGCAACGTTTTCGGCAACCTTCTTCTTCGTGTTCACTGCTTCTTCTTCTTCAATACGCTGCTACGTCCCCTTTGTCATGGCAGTTGAAGAAGAAGACCGCCATGGCACGCTGCTGCATTCCGCCACGTTGTTCGTGTTTGCCGCTTCTTCTTCTTCTTCAACACACTGTTGTATTTCTTTTCGCATCTCCTTCCACCAGATCGCCATGGCACACCGCTGCGTCTCTTTTCCCATAGCAGTACCTCGCCGCGTTCTCGTGTTTGCCGCTTCTTCTTCTTCAACACGCTGTTGTGTCCCTTCCGCGCCCCCTCCGCTATGGCAGCACCTCGCCGATGCGTCCCCTTTCGCCATGACAAAGAAAAAGAAGAAGATCGGAAACGTCGCCGAATCGGATCTCTCTTCTGACGGTCACATCAACATTTTTTGTTCACTATAATTTTGTCAAATTTTAAAATTTTTTAAAAATTATTTTTATCAATAACAAAAATCAGATATTATTTTATTAATGCTAAATCTTTTGAATACTAATTTAATATTTATCTCAAAAATAAAAAAAAAATAAATACTTTCTTTGAAAACCAATCCAAACTGGCCATAGTTTTCAACCTTGCTAATTGGTGACATATATGGGCTACCTTAGGCATTAGTTAGCAGCCACGGTGTCACTTATGTTAAAACCGCTTCCAGGTTCGATTTTGTTTTCCTCCTTCGTGCCCTTTTTATATTTTGGCATTTGATCGATCTGCTAACCCTTGAAATTCATTTGATTTGATTTGGTGCAAGTTGCATGCTTTTTTTGTTATAGTTTAGATATTCGCATATCCTTTTTGTTCGTAATTAATGGGGTTTTAACAGAATCGGTGTTTGATTTAGATTAATAGTCTCAAAGTATTTGAGCAGATAGAGGAATTGGAAGAAGATGGGGGCAATGGTATCGCGGTTCTGGTTCATGTTGTTCCCTGCAAAGGAGTATAAGATTGTTGTTGTTGGTTTGGATAATGCTGGGAAGACCACTACCCTTTACAAGTTGCATCTTGGTGAGGTTGTCACTACCAACCCTACTGTTGGTAGCAATGTTGAAGAGGTTGTCTACAAGAACATTCGATTCGAGGTGCCTTTCACTTACTTAACCTTCTTTCATCAATCCACACCATTCACTTTGTTTTAATGTGCTTATCCTGCTTCAATGCTTCCCTTTCATCTAGCTGTTGTTTACTTATTTAGTATTGTTGGTGATTGGGTAGGGGTTTGTGTATGTGTATAAATGTTTCTTCTCAGTCTTTCATTGGTTTGCTTGAATGATAGATTATCATAGAACATATACAGCAAAAGGTCTTACTAAAGAAAAAAAGAAAAAGAAAGAAAAAAAGAAGAGGGGAGGGGAGAGAGAGAGGGGGGGGAATTTGAATGATGAGTGCATGACAGGGTAATTACTAAAGACTGCATTTGGTATCATCTGAGTCTTTCAAACTTCTGGGTTTCCAACATAATTTCTGGAGATAGTTGGATGAAACGTGTGTACTGAAGATGTTGACGAAATTTGTGAATATTAATCAGTTTTCATGTGTTATTTCTCTGTTTTCTAAGACTGTTTTGGATACCCTTAAGTCTCAAAATATCAAAACACCATTTTGGCCTACTAAATTGAATGTTGGGTGTTTCTGTTTGTGTGGAAATGATCTCCTCTCAATAGTTTACCAGTTACTAATTTTGTCTTAGTTGTTTTACATTAGTATATTGTTAGGAAGGGACGGGGTTAGTTTGTTACTGGAAGATGATAACATTTGTTAGACCTTTCTTTGGATAGAAGAAGAAATTTTATAAGAATAAGAGAACATCCAAAAGATGGCCATCCTTGCATGGATACAAAAGGAATTAGCCAAGAATCAAGATGGGAAAAAAAAAAGCTTACTTAGCTATAACAGTGCATGCCAATCTCTTTGAATATCGGCTAAAGAAACCCCATTAATCAAACATGTCATGAGCACTGAAGCGAAGCTAAGAAAAATGATACTATCCCAAATTAAATCGACAGTTGAAAAGGAAGACATCTCCTTATGACTTAAAACTATGTTTCTACTTCTATTCTTTTGGTTTTGTAAAGAGGCTGACAGTTTCAACCTTCCTTCGAGTTCTTGCTAATTATTTTTCAAATTTGTCCTGTATTCCTGGTGACAATATACATTCTGCATATTTTCATGAAGTTAGCATGTTGTAACTCAGTTCCAAGCTTTGCTACTGTGCGTGGTGACCGTATTACTCACTCTGTTTTCTTCATTTCAGGTTTGGGATCTAGGCGGACAAGAAAGGCTCTGGACATCATGGGCAACATATTATCGAGGAACACATGCTGTGATTGCGGTGATAGATAGTAGCGATAGAGCAAGGATCTCTATTATGAAGGATGAACTTTTCAGGTTGCTGGGGCACGACGAATTGCAGCACTCAGTCATCCTCGTCTTTGCCAATAAACAAGATATCAAGGATGCCATGACACCTGCTGAGATCACCGATGCGCTATCTCTTCACAGCATCAAGGATCATGATTGGCATATACAAGCATGTTGTGCCCTCACTGGAGAAGGGTTGTATGATGGTCTCGGATGGATTGCCGGGCGAGTAACCGGCAAGGCACCATCATGATTGTAGGATTTGCTGGAGTCTTTTCAACGAGATGCATTTTTCATGTACTGAATTGATGTGATTACTGATCAGTTACAAAAGTATATGTATCATTTATACCTTGAAGAGTCGACCATTCAAGCCGAACAAGTGTCTTTGGATTAGTTATGAAAGATTATTCAATAGTTGACTATATATGTATACAATATACTTGAAATTTTAAAATCGATTATGATAGAATTTGTTTTATGTTTGGATGTTAAATAGCTAGAATACTTTAAAAAAAAAAAAACACCGTACTCTCTTTTTTATTTTATTTTATTTTTTGAAGCTAGAAGGAGAAAATTCCTTGATGGACTTTTATCATGGTCAATTAAAGGAGAAAATTCCATACCAATTCTTTGTCTAATGTCATTAGATGGTTGCAAAATTATACAAATACCCCTTCAAATGCCTATTCTAAAATTACACAAATCACAATTTAAATTCTTATTCCGAAATAACATAAATTACAAAACTATCGAGCTTCTTTAATTCTCCGGATTCAACATTATGTGGGTCATCATTGTCCATACCACCATCTTGGAAGTTTTGTTCAACTAGGTCCTTTGTAGCTGCAACAGGATGATGTTGGAATTGAGTATGCAATGAAACTAAATCATGCTCCTTTGGCATCTGCAACAATGTAGAGAGTCAGATGGAGGAAGCATCATGACTAGTATACACAGGCGAAACAAAGTGTCAACCGCATAACTTGTCAAGCAAGAAAGCTACGTATAAAATTTATCATAAAACTGTAAAATACATTACTATATTGCTGTCATTCACCTAAGATGTTGGCTACTATTTCCTTACTGCTGTTAGGCTTTCTTCTTTACACTTAGACAGAGATCCACCCAAACCAAGAGGCAAGTATTGGAATAATAAAGCAAAGTGTAGATTAGGAATCAACATTTGCAATTTATTTATAATTGCCACTACTAAAACCTAAACACACATGCACAAAACAATGTCAGTTAGAGAGCTTGATCATGCCGAACTTGTTTTGAGAGCTACCAACCCTGGACTTGTAACCCTATAAATTATGCAGCATGGCATAATAGAACAAAGGATCACATTAGAGTGAGAAAATCCCATAGTTGTTTTTGACTTAAACCAGATTTACTCGATTCTGGTTTCAGTATAACTTATCCAAATAATTTTTAATCTTTAGCTTTAATTATAAAACCTAACAAACGTTGTTTGGTCTGCCAGTCTGCAGGGACCAAGTTTGGATTAAGAACAAACTAAACATCATACAGAATAAATTTCCACTAGTTTTAAATAATGCAAAATTAAGACTCGATCTTTTAATAACTTAATAATATTACCAGTAACGCCAAAAAACCTCTAAGTATCATTCTGAATGTTATGAAAGGTATTAGTTAGTTATAATTTTACCCTTAACAAAGAGAAAGAGAGAAAGAAAAGAAATATAATATATATCTGTTACAAGGCAAGTCTGCAAAAAAAAGTTTTGTATAGTTCAATTTTGTGTTAATGATAATAAGAAACAAGGATTGAAGAAGAGAAAGTAAAAGAAGGTAGACTACTGAAAAATTTTGCCTAAAAAGAATGAAAAAGAGACATGTTCTTTCTGCAAAATTTACACTAACAAATGTAATAATAAAAGAATCTCTTCTCTTCTTCCTCCTTTCGTCTCCCTCCGAAATTCCATCTCCTCTTCCAAAGCAAATAGTTCAGTTTGAGAAATCCTCCTCTGTGGCAGCCTTGAGAACAGAAAAATGAAAGCGGTTGGCGTAAGGATTCCAGTGGAAGGCAACCTCATGGCCGGACTTGAGAGACCTTCTTTTGACAAAGTCTTTAATCCAATTGGCCATGAAGACATAGCTTCTAGAAGAACCCCATCTCTTGAACACAAGACTGTGCATTGACTGTGTGTCAACGTCCCATATCTCGACCTCCATTCCTTCTTTCTGGTTCTCGTCGTACCCCAACACCGCTGCCACCAGCGGCTCCGCCATCTCCTTCGGAAGCAACAGCCTACTCAAGCTCCCCACGTCGCTGCTGTTCAGCACCTTCTTCAGCTTCCATGGATCGTCATACATCATTAGCTCAGTTGAACATCCCCATGAAAACGACGGTTTCTTGTTTTCTTCCCTTTTTCTCTTCTTGATTCTCTCCAAACATGAAGAGGTTTGTTCACGACATGCATCCACCGCCATTGATAAGCAAGTGAAAGAATCATAATTTTCTTGATCACAAGAATCGCATTCCGCTCCACTTCTCAATCTCAAATGCAAGCAGCAACTCTTTCTCTTCTTTATCATCATTCTTGGATTATAATTATCACTTTGCATTTCTTATTTGAAAGAACCCATACTCTCCTATATATACTAATTTTCGGGAAGTCAAGTTTCAAGTACCATTTCATTTATCATTCATATCTAAATCTTTTAATCAGTTATATCATTTATCTAAGCAATGATATCAATCATTTAGGCCCTTGATAACGAACTTAATTAAGCTACTTTTGATTAAATAACTTAAACAATAAATAATTCTGTTAAAAGTAACTTATAAATAAGTTATTTTGTGTTTGGATTTTTAATTCTAAAAGTATTTATTTTATAGAAATATAATGAAAAGTAAAAGTATTATGAGAGAAGTCATTTTTTTAACTTCTCTATAAGCTTCTAAATAACTTCTTAAAAAATTGTAATTTAATTTTAAAAATTGGACCAGACATTAATACTACTACTTTTCATAAGTCAAAAATAAAAAAAAATTACTTCTAAAGTTTACAAACGGGCCCTTAATATCTTATCTTATTTTAAATCGAACACATCTTTTGAATTTTATCAAAGATAAATTTTATGTTTGCCAAGACAAACCATGGTTTTTTCGATTTTGTTTTCTCCTTCATGCCCTTTTTATATTTTGGCATTTGATCTGTTAGAATATAATTAGGATCAATTAGGATCAATTAGTATTATTTAGTATATCTGAGTATTTATTATAGGAGATTACGTCTTTATTATTACGATTCTCTTAGTACCTATAAATACTCTTTTATATTGTATTATTTCAAACACAACTTGAATAGACAACTTGAATAGACTCAATAATACACAAATCCTTTCTCCAGTTTGATCTCTTCTTTTTAACATGGTATCAGAGTCTGGTTATAAATACTCAGATATATTATCGATACTAAATAATATTAATTGATCCGAATTATATTATCGATCTGCTAACCCTTAAAATTCATTTGATTTGATTCGGTGCAAGTTGCATGCTTTTTTCGTGATAGTTTAGATTTTCACATACCCTTTTGTGTTCGTAATTAATGGGGTTTTAACAGAATTGGTGTTTGATTTAGATTAATAGTCTCAAAGTGTTTGAGCAGATAGAGGAATTGGAAGAAGATGGGGGCAATGGCATCGCGGTTCTGGTTCATGTTGTTCCCTGCAAAGGAGTATAAGATTGTTGTTGTTGGTTTGGATAATGCTGGGAAGACCACTACCCTTTACAAGTTGCATCTTGGTGAGGTTGTCACTACCAACCCTACTGTTGGTAGCAATGTTGAAGAGGTTGTCTACAAGAACATTCGATTCGAGGTGCCTTTCACTTACTTAACCTTCTTTCATCAATTCACACCATTCACTTTGCTTTAATGTGCTTATCTTGCTTCAATGCTTCCATTCCATGTTTCTGTATTTAGCATTGTTAGTGTGTGTGTATATATAATGTTGCTTCTTAGCCTCTCACTGGTCTGATGAAATAGAAATAATAGGCGGAGTCAGTTTTATTGATGCAGAAGGCTTGTAGAAGATGGAGTATACTTAAATAGCTAAAGGTTTTAGCAAGGTTTAGAGAAACTATAGGTGAATATATTAAGAGATATTTAGGGTCTGTTTGGTTTAAGAAAACGTTTTCTGTTGTTCTTTTCAATTTTTCCAGTTTGAAGTCGAACATAAACGTGATTTCTAATAGAATGCTTTAGGGTATCCAAACATGGTAAGTATTAATTTCTTCTAAATCTTTCTTGGCACGGAAGAATTGGATTATAAATAGATGGACCACTGGACCAGGCACAACCCTGTCACAATATTTTTACTTCTTTTTGTTATGTTTTATCTCCAAAGGAATGTTTGCCTTCCTTGATTCTCTGACTCCAAGGCAATCGGTCATTTTTTCGATTCGATATTGTCTCTTGCTTCTATATGTGAAGTAGGATGTCTTTGTCGATATAACCTCTGTTTTGTCATAGTTCATAAATGATTTGGCCTTTATTTGATTTTGTCACTTCTTTGTTACAATCTATTTACGTACTTCTTTCTGTGTCATTCATTTCAGGTCTGGGATCTCGGCGGACAAGAAAGACTCCGAACATCATGGGCAACATATTACCGAGGAACGCATGCAGTAATTGCTGTGATAGACAGTAGCGATAGAGCGAGGATCTCTATCATGAAAGACGAACTTTTCAGATTGCTGGGGCATGATGAATTGCAGCATTCTATCATTCTTGTCTTCGCTAATAAACAAGATATCAAGGATGCTATGACCCCTGCAGAGATCACTGATGCGCTATCTCTTCACAGTATCAAGGATCATGATTGGCATATACAAGCTTGCTGTGCCCTCACCGGAGAAGGGTTGTATGATGGTCTTGGATGGATCGCCGGCCGAGTAACTGGCAAAGTGCCAACATGATTGTACAAGGGTTACTCTAGTCTTTTGGATGAGATTCAATTTTTCATGTGTTGAGTGATAAAGAATCTGTGTATCATTTTATACTTGAGAATCACACAAGCTAATTGTACATTGGTTTCAGTTTCTTTTTTTCAATAAGTGAAGTATAACGTTTAACAAAAGGCATCATCAAACTGAAACTCTATTTACCATACATTCAATGGTGGTGAAAAGGAAAGAAAAAATCTCAAATAATCATTAAGGTATTGGTAATTATGATCTGAAGCACATATAGCTATGTTTATACTATAAATTGTCATCTGCACAAGGAAGCATTCCATTAAAATTTGCCAATAACAATACTGTTTCAAAACTCTCAAATTCTCTGCTCAATCCTGGATCAAAGAAGGTGGGTGAAAAAGAAAAAAGGAAAAAAGAAAAGAAAGGGTAAAACTGTAGCAATGTGTTTGGTGAGGTCTTGGTCAATGAAATATAGCAGGTATCCATCGATCATCAGAGAATCCAGCACCTGCAGCCTTTAGATTCTTGAGGGCCTTCAAACCATCGATCCCATGAAGGATTTAGGGGGCCAATAGTTCTGCCAAATTAGAATGAACATAACTTCTGTTAGAACACAATTCTCAAACAGTTGATGCAACTGAAACAGATGAAGCTATAGGGAGATTTTTACGTTGGTAGTAACGGATCGGGTCTTGTTTCCACATTACTGAGTGTTCTGCAAAAAACAAAGTACCATTTGGAAGTTAGGAGTTATATACTAGAATTGAATGTGCAATAGTCTTTTTGTTTTTTTTTTGTTTCCAAGCTTACTCTTTGCATGGTGCAGATGCTTTATCCATCCTTTCAAGTTGTTCAAGCTCTTCCTGCATTCGATTCATAGTGAATGTTAAAAACAGTTGCAGCATAACTTAGAAACCTAGAATGAAATGGTAGGAATGTGAAAAGGATGAAAATAACTAAAACAAACCAACAGATTTGTAGCAAAAGCAACACAATGACGAAGCACTTTTAATTCCGCGGAATATTCAAAATATGAGCATATATTTGTAATTAGTGAAACCAAAAAAAACAAAAAAAAAACAAAAAGTTGATTCCGGAGAAGCTTAGCTCAAATTGGAACTAAGATCACAATAAGGATTGTTTGTTTACATGATGAAAACTCCACCAGGCTCTGCTTCACCTACACCCTTGAGCTAACCATCTTCGTTCCATCCCAGGAAACCGATGACACATACGCAACACAAAAAAGAGAAGGTAAAAGGCAATGTCGGAAATTGCAAGTCTTTCATCTAGTGCTACACTTAGCAACTCTCTTTCTTAAAGCATGTATTAGGACCTGGGCAGACCGCAGCCCCACACAATATTCTGAAACCTATAAATGCATGCAGAAAACCATGTGTTCAGAATTATAGAAGAATCTTAATAATGAGGTTCTGCTAGACACTAGGGTATATACCGTGCTGCATCCACTTCGAAACAAATCTACACAGCTGGCCACCATAAAGAATGTTTTGAAACTAATATGGATGTCAACCTAATAATCTGAGAACTTAATGCTTGCTTCAATCCTCAAATGTTGAAATGGAGCTAATCTCAACTAAGAATTGACTTGATATGCAAAAGATGTAACTGTTGTTCGACACAATGACTGCTATTAACTGAAAAGGCTTACTGTGGCCCATATCAACCGTATCAATTGACAAATCTGTGAAAGAGCCTAGGGAGCCCATGAAATATCCTGGCAGTACTGTTTTGATCCTCATGTCCTTTGATGTTACAAAGATAATTGCAGAAAGGATTCGTTAGCTCTCTGAACATTCAGTGGTGATTGCATAATTGTGTATCCTTAACTTTTCAGAACATGAACACAAAAAGGAATTCATTCTGATATATAGGTTGACAAACCCCAAATGTGATGTTTCCAGATTGTTGTACAACTAAACTAGAATGTTTTAAGTACAACAAAGGAAAAGGGTCTCTAATTTCAGTTCGATCTATATCAACTTCATACAGGATTCTCCTCAATCCACAATTCAACAGAGTGAACCTTATTACAGCTGATCTAATTTTCCAACTTTTGGTCGCTCATGCTCACAGAATTTTGAATAAGTTACCTTAATCTCTATCTACTTTCTCTTAAAGAGGCATCATAAGGCTAGAAGAACTTCTACTTCCAGAATCAGGACACAATTTAAGATTGACAGCTTGAATCAATTATTTTCCGCGATGAATGTTTCAGTTGTTGATGTTAATAACTGAATGAAAAATTCAAAATGCTAAACCAATAAATTACTGATAGAAAATAACTTGTGTATTTGGATGAACTTATTTTGGGCTAAAAATGTTTAGGACCAAAAGCTTCCAAAATATAGTTTGAGAGAGAGAGAGAGAGAGAGAGAGAGAGAGAGAGAGAGAGAGAGAGAGAGATGTAAACTGTGAGACCTATGTTCGAATGAATACCGATTTCAAATAAACCCGTCTCAGAAAATAACATAATGGAAGTCATTGGAAGATTGTACATTCATCATCTACATTAACACGAACTAACTCAAAATCATGCATCTCAATGAGACTTTACTCCCCTTAATTTGTAAGTCATCTAAGAGATTTTATGCACCTTGACACTAATAAATGGACTTACATGCAATTTCTGACAGAATGAAGGGGAAAAAAAGGTAAAAGTAAAAAGTGTAAGCAACACCAATCAGCTCAAATGCAATTAGAAGGAAGTTAAATTAATAGAATATCCATTTAGCTTGTCATTCAAATCATCAATCTACTATTACAGTTATAAAATTGACAATACACCGAGAATGATTATATTGCATATGAATTGTTTAGAAAATAAAATAAAATAAAAGAAGCAGAGTAGAAAAAAAAGGGATTCTAATGTTAAGACTCAACAACTGTGCTGGGAATCTGGACGGAGACTCCGCTTCAATGTCCATACTCATACCTCTTTCTCAAGACAAAATTGCCATCTAAAAGCATATTAAATTCACTAAGCACAATTAAATCCACAAATGATATTGTCACAACTTTGTAAAAAAGTCAGGCTTCAAAAATATTATGATTGCCAGCAATAGTAAGAAAAGTTTTACTGCATAGCATGCGTTTTACTAAATTCCATAGATCAAATTCAAAAATCTAGCTGATAGAACATTACCCCATCAATAAACTGAATCAAAAGCTACTAAAATGTTAACCTATTTACCAACAGAGGCACTGTTTACCAATTTGTCTCTAACAGTATTGACATCACAATGAAAGAAAAGTTCAAAACTTTCACATACCATTTTACCATAACAGACAGAAGAACAAAAGCAAACCATAGGGAGAAAAAAAAAAAAGAAGCACAAGGTTAACAAGTAAACGACACACAAGAGAGAGAACAAACAAAAAGAAAACCAATGAGCAACACCACCACCAAATAACAAAGCTCCAAAACATTATGATTGACGATGAGAAAAAAACAAGAAGATACCTCTAAGAACCTTGCTTCTTGTTCCAACCTCTTCACTTCTGCATGTACCCTATGCTTCCCTCTTGTCTCAGCAGAAGACAAGGACTGAACCCGGTTTGTGATGGGGCTTGTTGATTCAGGCCCACTTGATTGCATTTTCCGAGGCTTAAAAATATAAAAATGGTGGCAATTGAATAAAAACAGAAGGAAAAGAAATGAGAAATGAAAGATCCCTAGCTTCCACCCACCCACACAGAAAAGTTCACAGTTGATGATGACCCACAAAGCCTATGATTCAAAAGAAGGGATATTTGAATGCAAAGGCTCCATCTTTGACGAGAACAAGGATGACACAGAAATCTTTGATCGACCCCATGAATAATCAAGAGTTGGCCATTAAGAAGCCTCTGCAATAAAGACCCAAGTGGATCTAACTAAGGTTTGTACTTTGAAGACACAGATTGAGACAGGTCAGAGATGTGTTTTGTTGGTGACGAAGAGTAGGAATAGAAGGAGAGAAGAAGAATAAGAATAAGAATAAGAATAAGAGCAAACGAAGAAAAGGTTTCAGCTTTGTGGTGTTGGTGTGTGTTGGATGATTCAAAGGCTCAAGCTTTTGGAATTGTTTTCACATTGGGAATGGAATTTGGTTTTATTTTTTATGGGGTGATAAAAAAAATTAAAAAAGAAAAAAAGAAAAACAGAATAGAGTCAATAGACAATAGAGGACTTGGGTTTCAAGAGTGTGTTGAAGTTGTCGTTGTTGTGCTGTGTTGGAGTTGGAGGAGGAAAAACTGAAAAAGCTGTTTCCTTTTTTGTTTTCTCCAATTTTTTTTGGGTGATGTCTTTTTTGTCTTTTTCTCTATGTATTAACTTTTTGAAAAAAGAAAGAAAAATTCATTTATTATTTTCCTCTCTCCTTTACATTCCAACTTTGAGGCTTCTTTTGAGTTTTGAGGACTGAAAGTAGTCTCATGTGGTTCATGTGGTGACTGGTGATGGTGGTTTTTTTCTTCTGATTAGTGTGTGGTGAGTGAAAGAGTTATAAAATAAAAAAATGGTACTAAAACCGTAAAACGTTCACAAACAGACAAAACAAAGGTTACTTTTTTTATCCCTTTTCCATTTGCTCTTTCAATTTGGTAATCAATAAAATCACATGGCCAAATATTTTTTAAATTAAGTTTTTTTTTTTGTGTGACTTTTTAAATTAAGTATTTAATTAAATTATAGCGCTCTGCTTCTTTAAATATATGTATATATATGCATTGTTGCTAATCCTTTTTTTTTTCTCCTTTTAAGCGTGGTAATTGGTAGAGTAGCGTAGGATTTGGAGCTAATCCTAATCCTACCTGCGGATCGAGATTTTTATATAAACTCAATCTTATCCTATTCGCGAATTGAGAATATCTCAACCTTAACTCTACCGTTCTTAATTTACGGATATCCAACTCTATCCGCAAATTGCAAAAAAGATGTAACATTATTATATAAGTTGATAATAATTTAAAATAGAACTTATTTTCATATAAAAAAATACTAAATTATTAATTAATGATCTTCTTTTAGTGGCTAAGGATCTTTTGTATTTAGTGAGAGGTTTTTATTTCAACATCCACTTGAAACATATTTTTATATAAGTATATAACATATACATATATAGGGTGCCCGCACGAGAACCCTATCCGCACCCTACCCAACCTGCTGCGGATCGGGTTGGCAACCCTACCCGACCGAGTGGGGTCGGATTGAGTACCCACGAATAGGGTGCATGTTGCCACCCCTATCTCCTTTCCCCCTTTCGTGATCTTTGTCGAAATCGTCGTCCTCATCTTCTCTTGTTCTTTTTTAACATCATCTTCTTTTATTTTTGTATAATTTCTTTTTTTTTATCCTCCATTATTATCATCATCATTATCGTTGTCGTCTTCTTCATTATCATCTTCTTCTTCTACATATATGTTCATATTACAAAAATTTTGATATACAACACATCAATTTTTAAAGAATCACATACCTAAAACATTGACACTAAACTAACAAAATATATATAGCATAAAAGTTTTATACACCATATAGAGAATTTAGTACATAGCACAAAATTTTTTTAAAGACTACATATTCAAAATATTGACATCCAACCAGAAATTATAGTGCACATTATATAATTTTTTGACGCACAGCACAGAAATTTTTTATATTCAGCACAAAATATTTTAAAGGACCATATCTCTAAAATATTGACTCATCTAATCAACAAATTACATTCGTAATAAAAATTTCTGTGCTATGTACAAAAATTTCTGTGCTATAAAACAAAAATTTTTGTGCTATGTACATAAATTTTTATGTTATATCAATAAATTTATGCTTTGTGCAAAAAAAAATTTGTGTAAATTTGTGCTATGTCAATAAATTTTTGTACTTTCTAATAAAAATTTCTGTACTGAAAGAACATGAAAAAGAAAAAATAGTAACATATAGGGATAAGTACTTTTTTCGTCCCCAAGATCTAGGGTCAAAATCAATTTCGTCTTTAATCTTTTTTTATTATTAAAATCATCCTCAACGTTACAAAACGTTATAAAATCGTCATTTTCTATTTTTTTAGACCAAATTACCCTTAACTATTAATAAAAATAATATTAAAAAAATAAAACCCCCCCCCACCCACACCCAGCATCTCTTCGTCTCTCCCTCCACCCCAAACCCACCCCCAATTTAATACAAACAGGAAAGAGGCAATCATTCCTTATTTTGTTGTTGATCAATGATCAGGTAGTTGGGCTCTTCCATTTGATTGTGTTCATGTGGCTTATTCTTGCAATGGACAAGTATTTGAAGAAAGCGTTCATAGCTGCTGCCATTAAGTCCACCCTGCCTTCTACGGCTACTGCCTTGATGAACTTCTTTGAGCCTGCCTTCATGTTCATACAGAGATATCTCCCTTTGTTCTATGTTCCATCTTTGGTTGTCCTGCCTCTTTCTGTCAGAAAATAAAGATTAAAACAGAACCACCACCACCCCCACTATCATCATCAACACCAGAACCCACTACCACCCCCACCTCAGAAAATCATAACTCAGAAAATTAGAATTCAAAAAATCAGAAATCACAAATTTTACTTTGAAATCAGAACCCAACATGCACTTTGAACAATAATCAACAAATTCAGCAACAATAATATTCCAAATTTAAGCCAAATCACAAAAAATTAAATTATAGATATTTCATAACAAATTTCACAAAAAAATTCAGAAATTCTATAACAAAAATCCAGTTCACAGAAGAAGAAGCGGGCGGTGAGGGCGAGGAGGAGGAACAGTGGCGGATCACAGGCGGCAGGACGGCGGTGCGACTTCCCTTCCCTCCCCCAAGATCCGCCGCAAAACTGCCACCGTTATCGAGCCCGAAATGGAGAGGAGAAAGCGCGAATGAGAGGATGAGCTGTTCACTATTGCGTCTGTTGCTGCAAGGGATTCGTCGTCGTCGTTGTTGGGCCATCGCCGAACTGCTGCCGCCGTTGAGTGTGCCGTGGCCATGGTGGTCGATGGAGGAAGAGAGAGCCAGAGGAGAAAGAGAGCAAGCGAGATCTGAGGAGAGAGAGAGAGAGCTCGGGAGCAGAGGAGAAAGAGGGGAAACCCATGCTCAACCACCGCCACGCCTCTGCCACCGAGAAACGCCGCCGCCACCACTGAGATCCACCACCGTCACTGTCGAGCAGAGCCACCCCCTTCTTTCTCTTCCCCCGTTTCTCTTTATATCTCTTTCTTTCCTTTCTTTTTTATTTATTTTATATTTATTTTATTTTATAATTTTTTTAATGAGAGGGGTAGTTTAGTAATAAAAAAATGAAATTGGTAAAAAGGATAATTTTAAAGCGTTTTTGAACGTTGAGGATGATTTTAATAACGAAAAAATGTCAGGGATGATTTTGATTTTGACCCTAGACCTTGGGGACGAAAAAAGTACTTATCCATAACATATACGTGCATTTTTTTTATTTGTACTAATTTAATTATTAAAAAAATTTGTAAGTATAGCATCGCTGTTTATAATAACTAATAAGAGACTCTTCCAAATTATTTTTTCAAATTTTGATTTCATATATTTCCTCTTTGTTTGATGCTTTTCCTTTATAAAGCATGATGTATTAATAAGCAATTTTACCACCGGTAGAATTAGGTTAAATTTTAGAAAAAAAATTAAAAAATAAATTCGTGAAAAATGAGTTAAAATAAAAATTTCAAGCTAAACTAAAATTTATATATAATCCATAAAAATAAATTGAAGTCTTGGAGAGATCATTGCCTTTTTACTATAAATGAGGCTCTGTCCTTATTTTTCTTTCTATTTTTTTTAAAATAGATAATTTTTATTATTTGGTATATTAAAATATAAATACATAGAATATTTTTTATTTT
>NC_029793.2:105560478-105573945 GCF_000816755.2 Arachis ipaensis | reverse complement strand
TTTTATCATTAACTAACGAGTTGTTATATATATAAAATAAAATTTAAAACTTCAATATTTATTTAAATAGGTAACCTAATTAGTTAACTAACCCAAATTAGTTAAAATGAAATAAATTTTTATAATGATAGTTGAAATTCACTAAATTATTCAATTTGATTTTTGATGTTCCAATTTCATCATAATAGTCTCCCAAATTTAGCTCCGGACACCATAATAATCTCTAAAATAATTTTCGATGCTGACTCAGTTGACGGAGTGCTGATGTAACTATCGTTTGCCACATTGGAGGTTTTAACGATTAAATGATGTGGCAAGATTACAATTGGACTCAATTTAATTAATTCTTGGGCGTTATAAAATTCTAATTCATTCCCAATGTTTAAGTTACGTTCTTCTTCTTCTTCTACTTAATGAAAACTCTGTGATCATATGCAATTACTTGACATTGAGAATAATATTTAAATTGAGCACATGACAATCTTCAACTGCTATGATGACAAAAACAGTTACTAAAGGAAACAAAAACTCACCAAATCATCACTTGTAATCTGCGACAGCCTAATAACTCTGTGCCTCACTACGAGGGCTAGCGTCTTTCCGAGTCTCTCCTCCACTGAACAAAAGCAGAGCATTCTCATCTCTGGTCGCAATATCAATTCCTTCTTAAATATACTTCATGAAAGTCGCAGATTGACCAAGATTCTTCTCATATGACTCCAAGAATTAAGAATCTTCCTTCTCAATCTTTCCACAGCTAGTACTAGTATAAAAAGAGTGTCCCACAATCATGACAAGGTTTTTCAGGTTTGGAAAAGGGTAATCCTTTGAAGCAAAGTCGAATATACCATAATAGCACTCATTTTACGCCTTGTGATGGGTTCCGTAGAAGGAAAGGAAGATGAGGACCGTTACGCTAAAGTATAAAGCAATAAAAATAAGCATGAAAGGGTGGAGCTTGAAAAAATTATTGAAATAGTAATAAAATGATTTGATCATTCTCCTAAGAGAGCACAAAAAGAAGAGAAGAAAAATACATATAGAAAATTCTATTTATTCTGAATCCTAGCATTTTGTCATTGAAAAAGAAAAGAAGAAGAACGAATGAGAGTAAAAGTGTAGAAGACGAACAAGTTTCTGTGACCCAATGTTTCACTACAAAAAAAAGGCCTATGATCATGGTAAAAAACCGTGACCATAGCTAGTAAAAAGGGTGACCATAGATCTATGGTCACGGTTTTTTACCGTGGCCTATTCTCTCGTAGCCATAGATCTATGGTCACGGTTTTTTATCTATGGTCACGGTTTCAATTTTCAAATTCTGACACTTTAGGCCACGTTTTTTCACCGTGACCATAGCCTTATTTATAGTCACGGTTGACCATAGCCCCTATGGTCACCCCTCCTTAAAACTGTAACCATAGCCTTATCTATGGTCACGGTTTTGACCATCACCCTTCTCTAAAACCGTGACCATAGCCTTATTTATGGTCACGGTTTTGGCCGTGACCATAGCCTCTTTGGTTACCCCACCTAAAACCGTGACCATAGCCTCTATGGTCACCCCTCCTTAAAACCGTGACCATAGCCTTATCTATGGTCACGATTTTTCGTTGTGACCAGTCTCTATGGTCACCGCACCTTAAAACCGTGACCATAGCTTATCTATGGTCACGGTTTTTTGCCGTGACCATAGCTTTATCTATGGTCACGGTTTTCACCGTGGCTATAGCTTATTTTACTGTGACCATAGCCTATTTTGTTTTATGAAATTTAATTTTTTTTAAAGCATAATCACATCCCAAAATAATGATAAACACAAATAAATCTAAGAATAAGAAATTCAATAAATCTAAATGATAAAAGTTTTATTAAAAACTGGATATCCATTACAACACTAATCAAAATAAGGTGTAATTTATCCATTACATATAATATTGGATAAAGTCTCTAATCAAAAAGTAAAGAACACATCAAAATAATATATTTAGATAACAAAAATCATTATAAAACCCATCCCATCTTATATTTGCTTAGAATATATTTTCTTCCAATCATGTTCTCCTGCTAGCAAATGAAATAAACATGTTAATAATAAATATGGAGCACAAGTTTAATAAGTCAATCAACATTAAAATTTTAACCACTAAATAACAAAGAACATTTGCTAAGATTTTGAGCCACATAAAAAAGATATACTAAGTATAATAAGAACTAGTGCTTCAGCTAATAATTTTATATGGATTTAAACTTTGATTGGATTAATGTTAATTTTTTTATTTTGGCTTGGTTTGCAAGGCAATTTTCCTAAGATAATTAATATGAGTAGTTACGAGGCACTTGTTTCTAATATACACTCTCTAATCATCGTTACATTTAATTTTATTCATTCAAAACTTAAGGCTATATGACCACTTTGATTTGCACAAATTTCCATCACGTATGCTCATAGGAACTTGATTTTAGGCAAGCTTCAACTCAATGCAAACTAATATTATACAACTACTAATAGAAGTGGCGATAATTAAATAGTATGTAGCATATATAATTAACAAGCTAAGGTGGTATTATTGATTAATTAAAATTGTAAAATGAAGTTTATTGTTTCTCAGTGAAAGGAGGCAGAAAGTGTTCTAAGTCTAATAAAATAAATCCATTTAATCATTTTTAATAAGTTAATCTTTAAGAGCTCAATTTAATAAAATAAATTGTAATTTAATCACAATACAAATTTTTTAAATTAAATTATATAATACTTCTATTACTAAATTTTAGTTTCAAATTATATGAAATAACCAATTATAAAAATAACACAAGAATTGTAATTAACTTAACTCAAAATATTTAATAAAACTAATCTAATTATTCTTAATTAATCAATTTATAAAAATAAAGAGTTCATATTAATAAAATAAGTCATAACTTTTTCATAATAAAAATTACCTAAATTAGATTGTACAATTCTTTCTTATTTTTCAATTACGAAAATTACACAAAATATTCCAATATAATAAAATTACCTAAGAATATTAATTTGTTCAAAATGAATTTATCTCCGAATCTATTTAATTATTTCTAATAAAATAATTTCTAAAATTATAAAGTTTAAACTTAATAAAATAAAGTCACAATCTATCTCGGAACTTTGATTTATTTACTTTTCAGTAAAGACAATTTTCTAAGCAATGAGGACACGACGGGCGACAAGAGATGAGCACGATGACCCACGACGTGCGACGAACGACGCAGAGAAGCTTGTGATTCGTGAGTGTACCGAGGGGTTAGACGACCTCCTAAAACTGTGATCATAGATACTTTTAGGTCACTTTCCAAAACCGTGACCATAAACCCTTTTAGGTCACCCTTTCGTAAAACCGTGACCATAGACTCTTTTAGGTCACCCCTTAAAACCGTGACCATAGACTATTTTAGGTCACCCCTCAAACCGTAACCATAGACCCCTTTAGGTCACCCTTCAAAACTGTGACCATAGACCCTTTTAGGTCACCCTTCTGAAAAACTGTGACCATAGACTCTTTTTGGTCACTGTAAAAAACCGTGACCATAGACCCCTTTAGGTCACCCCTAAAACCGTGACCATAGACCCTTTTAGGTCACCCCTAAAACCGTGACCATAGACCCCTTTAGGTCACCCTCCAAAACCGTGACCATAGACTCTTTTAGGTCACCCTTCCGAAAAACCGTGACCATAGACCCTTCTTGGTCACTGTAAAAAATCGTGACCATAGACACCTTTAGGTCACCTCTAAAACCGTGACCATAGACCCTTTTAGGCCACCCCTAAAACCGTGACCATAGACCCCTTTAGGTCACCCCCTAAAACCGTGACCATAGACCCTTTTTGGTCACCAATTTTTGAAAAACCGTGACCATAGTCCCTTTTTGGTCACTGTAAAAAACCGTGACCATAGACCCTTTTAGGTCACCCCAAAATCGTGATCATAGACCCTTTTAGGCCACCCCCAAAACTGTGACCATAAACCCCTTTAGGTCACCTTCTAAAACCGTGACCATAGACCTTTTTAGGTCACCTTTTTTTGAAAAACCGTGACCATAGACTCTTTTTGGTCACTGTAAAAAATCGTGACCATAAACCTCTTTAGGTCACCCCTCAAAACCGTGGCCATAGATCCCTTTAGACTACTCTTTTTTAAAAAATCGATAGTCACGATTTTTTACCGTGACAAAAAAAAACCGTAACCATAGACCCAAAACGTTGTACTGTTATACCCAAACGATATCATTTTGCTCCAACAATGGGTGCCAAACAAAAACAGTGTCGTTTTGAGAATCTCCAACGTGGTAAAGGATAGTCACATCAGTACTTTGTCAGTTAAGTCAATACTGAAAATAACTCAAGAATTATTATGGTGTCTGAAATTAAATCTGATAGACTATTATAAAAAAATTAGAATCTCAATGATCAAATTGAATAATTCGATGAATCTCAGGCACTACTATAAAAATTTATTCGTTAAAATATTAGTATATAAGTATATGTCCAGTTCTTAATATATTAATTTTTTTAATTATTGTAAAGATTAAATAGATATTTATTTAAACGAAGTTAATGATTTTTTTCTAATGTGATCTTGGTGGTTTTGGATAAATTCATAACAATAACATATAGTAAAACCGTAAATGTTGATAGACACAGTTTACTTTTTTCTAAAAAAAGTTAAGAAATATCTACTTTAAAGTTGATGACGAATTTGAGAAGGCATGAATCATTGTCAATGTCTAAGCCACGTTGATTTTAGCAATTTAGGTATAATAAGGATGCATATTGCCTAATAAGATAAATCTTGTGCGTGTCCCATGAAGAGTTAAACTCCAGCTTTTAACTTCTAAATCTTACACTGCATATAAATTTACTTGGTTAAAATTTTTAGCAATGAATATATGTTCAAATGTCTAAATTTAAGGCTCTAGCAACTCAATTAAAATACTTTTACGTATAAACCACACAAAATGTATTTGAATTATTTTGACATTGATAAAATCTTGTGCGTGGAGTTAAACTCCAGCTTTTAACTTCTAAATCTTACACTGCATATAAATTTACTTGGTTAAAATTTTTAGCAATGAATATATGTTCAAATGTCTAAATTTAAGGCTCTAGCAACTCAATTAAAATACTTTTAATACTTTTACAACTTCTTGTGATTAGAGGATTTAGTTGTTTGAATACCAATATTATTAGTAGCTTTTTTCTTAAAAATTACATTAATTTTACTTTACTTTCTACTTTCTGTAATTAACTAATTATAGTAAGATTTTTGCTTTTTTATTGAACTACAAGTTTCAACAACTTACACTTTTCAGCCCAAAATTTTTTTTGTTGATGTTGAAAAAAAAATAATGAATGTAAATATGAGAACCGTAAACCAATTTAGATCAGCCTAAATATTATTAGTTTATTAGTTCGTTTAACTAAGTATTGGACAGGGGCGGGGGCAGGGCGGAGCTACATAGAGAGAAAGGGGGCAACAGCCCTCCCTTCTAATTTTAATTTTTTACATGTAAATTATATGTAAATTTCAGTTTAGCCTCTTTTAAAATTTTATTTTAGTCTTATTTTATTGTATAAATATTTTTGGCTCCCTTTAATATTTCATTTAGCTCTCTTCCTGGTATTGAATATTTGAATTTTGTTTTGTGCATATAATAATTTGTTGGCTAACAGCAAACTCTTAAATAAAACTTTAATTAATACCGAATTAGTCATTGATTTATCAGTGGAAGGGTATCGTGAAAAAAAATACGAAATTCGTATTTCATGAATATTCCGAATGTATTAAAGAAAATAAAAACATAATCAAATGTTTATCAGGATTAGGTATATTGAAAGGTAAGTAAAATGCTAGATATGACAAAACATATATAAAAGGTTGGTTTATAAAGTATTATAAAATTTTGAAGAAGCACTTTTTGATTTTGACCCATGTTGCACATTTTTATTGAGGAAGAGTATAGAGTATAATCACGTACATCACAATCAGCATATGATGAAATATTATGAAAATTGAAACAACATAACGGGTTTCCTGGAAGTGTGATTTGGTCCATTTTCATTAAGACACAAACCATCATTGTGTCCAGCTTCTCAGAATCTGCTTATTCTGTTATCATAACTTCCATTCCTAGACAAATTTTACTTTTATTTTAGTCTCTCTCTCTCTCTCTCTCTCTCTCATACGTTTATACACATTTTCTTTTTGTTGATTTTGTAGCCTATGAATGAGTTGTTTGTGTACACTGTTCATAATAATGTATGAGTATCACCAGGGACGGATCCAGAAATGTTATCATGGGGGGCCAATAATATATATAATATAAAAATATATGCAAATAAATTATAATGTAAGATGCATTACAAAAATATACTGATAGAGAATATATATTTAAAATACAAAAAAATATGTGTACTTTTTACTAACTAAATGGTACACGTCGATTCTTCATATCATAAAATTTATCGATAATAGAATTGGTGTCAAATTTTTCAGCAATCTTCTTCTCAGTGTATTTTAAGTAAGATTAAAGAGTTCACTTACTTAAACTTCTTGTGAAATAAGATTAGAGGATTTAGTTGTTTGAATACCAATATTATTAGTAGCTTTTTTCTTAAAAATTACATTAATTTTACTTTACTTTCTCATCATAAAATGTTCTAATTTTTTTTTACTTAAAAAAAAATTCAAATAATTATGTACTCACATGAATAAACAAAGTCTAAATATTTTTTATTAATTAAACATCAATAACAAAATAAAAAAAAATTACTAGACATACAGCATCAATGAAATAGAACTCAAAGTGGCATTTGCTCACAGTAGCATTTGCTCAAAAACTACTAAAAGTACAGCATCAATGGAATCCGTATGACAATATCAATAGTTTTTTTTTCCCCAAAGACATCCAATTTATTTTATTCATCAAAAGAAGAATAAATAAATATTGTCCAAAGTGAAGAACATAAGCGGACAAAAAAAGAGAAGGATTCTCCAAGATATTTCACTCACAAGTGAGATAAGGTAATTAAATAAACTAAAGAAGAAAGGGAAAGTTGAAGACGGAACTAACGTTGAAGATGCAGCGGACAAGCAAGGATTTCTTGGTGATGTTTGGCAGCATTGGTGGCAATCACTTCTGGAGGAGTAGCTCGTTGCTCAAATACCCTTTGATTTTGTTCTTTCTAGATACTCCAAATCAGAATCGCCGTGAGCAGGAGCCTGCTGCCTCCATTTGGTTGGCGTTCTAGAAGACTTACTATTGAATTCCACCAATCAAAGAAGTTAATTATCCTAGATCCAGGTATATATGCTTCCATTTCTACCTTTTGCCATATCAGTTTCGCATTTTCATACTGAAATATACAATGGTTTATTGTTTCGTTTTCTTCCTGGCATAATGGACATGTAGGAGGCATGTTGGGAAATCTTTGATGAATGAGCTGCATGACTAAAATTTTATACGTGTATAACTCAACATTTATAAAAGTAATAATTTCATTATTAAAGCTATTTAAAAATAACAGTAGATGTTTAAGTAGATGTTTAACTATGAAAAATGGTTTGATAATTGTTGAAAATTAAAAGATCATTGTTAATTGTCCATCCTCTGTAAAATGTGAATCTAAATCTAAATGAAAATTAAATTAAATTAAATAGTGGCAAACTTTATACGAACATATTTACTTAGGTTATACATAGAGATATATCAACAAGAATAATAGAGTGCATAGTAACTGTTTAAGATATATAATCTCTAAGTCTAAGAAATTTAAAATTTAAAATATATAATAAAAAAGTGTTTAAGATATTGTACCTTGTACCGTTGTGACACTTGACAGTGGAGAGCGTGGCTCTTCAAGTTATGGCTTCAAAAGAATACTAAATGTCAAAAGGAATAAGGGAAGAAAGATAACGTAGACATGTAGTGTTTACTCAGTTTAGAAATTTAAAAAAAATTAAAATCATTATATTTTATTGGGTTGAACTTCTTAAATTTTATTATTAGTTTTTCTTTTTTTAAAAAGTTAGGGCCAGGCCTCCACTTGTTCCCTATGTATTCGTTTTTAGATAAAAATACTCTTAAATTTTGTTATCAATAAAAATATTTTAAAATTATTTAAAAATACAATAAAAATATCTAAAAAAATATTATTTTTTATATGTGGCAAACGATTTTTATATTTAACAAAATATTTATGTATTTGATCTAAAATTTTATAAGAATATTTAGATAACTATTTAAAAAATTTACGCAAAAAAAAGATAAAAGTTTGATTTTTCTAGACTCTGTATTTTTTAAAAGTATTATTGGTTTTTGTTGGCCAAAAAATCACAAAAAAATATATACTTAGCGAAAACTAACCAAATTTTAAGGATTAAAATATTTATTTTTTTAATCATGCTACAAAAAATCGCATCAAAATTCATTCTCTAAAATTTTGTTGAGAATATATATTTAATGTTAGACATTTTTTTATGTTTTTAAATAATTTTGACATTTTTATTGATAACAAAATTTAAAATATTTTTATCAGTAACAAAATAATTTAGATAAATTTTGGTAGTTTACTAGTTTATCCTACTTTTAATTATTCTTACTTCCATGCCTTTTGTATGGGAGTTCAAATCCCATTCCGTTTACCAAATCCAACCAATACCTAGTACCACACTACGACATATATTTTTACCACTTTTATATGCTTTTTAATTCTTTAAATGTTTAGAGTTATTTGTAAATCATTCACTAAAGGGAAACCTAACTGTTCTTTTCGGCCTTTCCCTAGCTACTCTTTTGTTTCTTCTCCTTTAGCATTCTTCTTCCTATCATTGACAGAGAAGTTTCAAAACGTAAACAGTCTAAAGGTTCCCCTTGTTCCACTAAACTTTCTCCTTGTTATATATGGTACTTTTAATTAAATATACTATATAAAATTGGATAAATTACATTTTAATTACATAGAATGCTTTTTTAATAATATAATATANAATTATAATTAGGTCAATTGATTGAATCAATAATATACTAATTAAACTATTAATTCAATAATTCAGTATTTTAGTCGAATTAATTATCGGTTCGATTTTAATATCTATAAAATTGATTGAAACACTTTTACACCGTGTCAATTTGTCTAATGATATGCCATGTATTTAACGGTCCACACAAGCTTTTTTTGAGTTAATGTTGTTGATTGTGTACATAGAGACTATTCAACTTGATCTACAATAAAAAATAAGTACCGTTCGTTTTGATTAGTTTAAAAAATTGAAGGACAAAAAAGACTAATATTTTGTTTCTCAATATATAATTATTCTTTGAAGGATACTTCTGGTTTTCGATTTTCACTGGCTACTATGTTATCATTTCTTTCTTGTAATCCCTTTATCCTTTTTTAGGCTATTTGTTTTATCAATTTTAGGCTATTCACTATTTGAGAGAAATTATTTTCAGCTTAATTTTTGCATCTTGAATTGTTTTTAATAGCACACATTTATGCATATATGGAGAAAAAATAATTTTATTTAAACTAATTACATAATCCTCATGGATGGGCAATAATCAAATCATTAAACTTATAAATAAATATATATATATTGAATCATGTATGGTGCTCATTATATGAATCAAGAGCCATATAGCTGTTGAAAACTTTATTTATGTTGATGACCTGGAATACTTTTTTCTCTTATTGGTCAAGCTTTCTTCCTTAATTGACAGAACTTGTCTTTGCACCAAGAAATTATGTAAAATATAATCACAAATAGCTATAGGGACATTTTAATTCTTGTGTTGTGTCATTTAATAATTATCAAGCTCTATTTTTACTACTCTTGTGCTTAATCCTCTTGAAAATCTCTTACTTAATGAATCCAGGTAGGTTTCTTTCTCCAACAATCTACAGAGTTGTAAATTTGTACTAAGACACTACAAAATTATTTCACTGCTGATGAGTAAATTCAATGAACAATATGTTCTAATTTTCTAAACCTTGAATGAGTTACCAAAACAACAAACATACATCACAAATAAAGAATAAAGGGGAAAAAAAGGCACTGCAAGTTTGCAACAGATTCTAGTCACTGTTACTAATGTTTTGTACTATCATCTTTTCCCTCATCAGTTAATTATTCAATAACTAAGTGTGCTTTAGAATATCATGTGTATCATGTGCAAATTATTTAATAATTAAGAATATGTCATTTGAAATAAAAGTTTGAATTTAATAATTGTCATTTTAATTAGTCAATTTTCTTATTAATTATGGTTATATTTAATTATTTACACAGAATTTTACTAAAATCTAAGAATATCTTTTTTTGGTTATACATTGGGGAAATCCTTGTTTGTCCTCATCCTAGTTTAGTTTTGGCGTCATGGACTTTGGTCAAAGATGGTCCACTGTTGTCAATTTTTTTCCCAGCACTTCATTATTGTTGCTTTTGACTACATACCAAAAGCCCTTGCTCTTTTGAGGTTCCATGTTCATTCATGTTTGCTTTTTGGTCACATGCTTCAGAGACATATATTCCCAATCCCATGATATAAAGAAAAAGAAAAAAAAAATTGTTAAATTTGTCATTGCCCTCACAATGAAACGAGCATATTTCGGTAAAAGAGCCAAGGGTGCTTAGGTAAAAAACCATGTAGAGTGGAAAACATCAATGCAGATTCTCTTGTAGTCTTGTACAACATAAGCCTAATGGACATGCGTGCATAGACTTCAAAAGTGAGAGAAAATGATTGGAACCAAGATCAGGAGCTTGATGATCAACCTCATTCAATTCAACATCTAATTGGAATTATATTAGCTAGGTCAATTATAATGTGAAAATATAAATTTATACTATGAAAATATAAATTTATACTGAGAATAAAGAGATTCATTTTAAAATATAAAATCATTAACTAATAGTGTTAGTGCACGCTATTAATACCACATGTGTAACTGTTTTCAACGGCAAAAATACAATCTAGACAAATAGAAATGTATAGTAACAAAAAAAATGAGTTATGTTAGGTATCTAATAATTTTTTTTGAATAATATAAATAATGGACCTTAAAATTAGTTCAATTCAAATAAAATACATTACATCCCAAATTACTTACTTAAATCTTAATATTAGAATAACTATTCACACACTTAGTAAATTAAATATCCGATATATCTATTATTTACATTGTTTAATATTTTCATTGTCTACCTATATTTTTCTAAAAAAAATTAATTAAAAAGAATTATAACTTACCTTATTTAATATTTATTAATTGTTATGATAATTAATAAATGTTAAATAAAATAAATTTTAGCTATTTTTTTTTCAATTTCTTTAGTATTATCGCTATACAAAATAATCTTTAGAGTAGCGTGTCCCTATTAGTTATTATTCAACATTAAAGAAATTAAATAATTTTGGATTAGTTATTCTCCTTGTTCCAAGTTGGTAGTGGCCTTATAGTGGGATGTTATTATAAGAATGTCCAAAAGATATTATAATTAATTAATTATGGCTAAATAGTGTACTTAAATAATTGGTTTAGCATAATTTAGAGGAATCAACTTTTCCTAAAGATCATAAAGCATGTCTTAAAATTATTGTCCTATATATATGCTGTGGGAAGAATTTATTTTTTATAAGCTCACTAAGATGAAAACGTTTGTGCAAGTAATGATTTTGTTTGTCTCTCTCATTTATCAGATAATGGCCATGGAGAACAAGTTGGGCTATGGTTTGATTTTTCCCACACTTTTTGGTTTTCATGGTAGCATTCATTAAGGCCAGAGTTCATGATTAGGGGACATTGCAATTTGCATTGCCTCCACTACCTGAACTACCTGTTTTCAGGTTGGGGTGCTAATTACTAGAGATTGACATTGTAAGATCCGGAGATCTTCAAAAGTATTATTATGAACTAATTTTAAATTATATATTTATTTACAGTTTTAAGGACAAAATGCATATATAAACTAATTGGAGACCAATATTACACATATCTACCAAAACGAAAAATATTACAAGGATCTATCAAATATTTTTATGTAATTCGAATGAGACTCGTTCGAATTATAAAATTCAGTACTAATTCAAAGCAGTGTAATTCGAATTATGCATGGACAAAATGTTTTAGTAATTCGAATGAGGGTGAAACGAACTACATGCACGTGAATATAGCTCTAATTCGAATAGGACTAATTCGAATTACCACGCCCAAGGTAATTCGAATTGGTCTTACCAATAAATGCCCTATAGATATAGTTCGAATTCAGCTTTTTTTTTTACGCATGGAATATAAAATATATATTTTTTTAATTTTTAACTTATTAATTTTTTAATAAATTTATTTAAATTATATCACAAAAAAATATTTTATTCCATGCAAAATAATTAAAAAATGGCTTAAAAGATGTTAGGAGTACTATAAAAATTTGTAATGTTCCAGTGACTTAGGTAAATACATGTATGTACTCAAACTTTAAATAAAATACTCTACATAGTCAATAATAATTTAAAGAATTAAAAAATTTAAAAAAAGATTAAATTTAAATACAAATATTCATGCATGTACTCAAATTTTAAATAAAATACTCTACATAATTAATAATAATTCAAAAATAAAAAAATAGATGTTAGGAGTACTATAAAAATTTGTAATGTTCGAGTGACTTAGGTAAGTAGATGATAGAAATATATTTTTTTTTAATTTTGAAATTATTATTGACTATGTAGAGTATTTTATTTAAAGTTTGAGTACGTGCATGTATTTACCTAAGTTACTGGAACATTACAAATTTTTATAGTACTCCTAACATCTTTTAAGCCATTTTTTAATTGTTTTTCATGAAATAAAATTTTCTTTTGTGATATAATTTAAATAAATTTATTAAAAAAATTAATAATTTAAAAATAAAAAAATATATTTTATATTCCATGCATTAAAAGAAAAAGCTAAACTCGTACTATATTTATAAGGCATTCATTGGTAATTCAAATGAGACCAATTCAAATTACCTTGGACTGCTACTTGTGGTAATTCGAATTAGTCCACTTCGAATTAGAGCTATATTTACGTGCATGTAGTTCGTTTCACCCTCATTCGAATTACTAAAACATTTTGTCCATGCATAATTCGAATTACACTGCTTCGAATTAGTATTGGATTTTATAATTCGAATAGGTCTCATTCGAATTACATAAAAATACTTGGTAGATCTTTGTAATATTTTTCGTTTTGGTAAATATGTGTAATATTAGCCTCTAATTGGTTTATATATGCATTTTGTCCCAGTTTTAATTTCAGAAATTATTTTATTAAAAATAATTAAAGGCAACTTCGATTAATTGGATTTGAAATTAGTTAATATTTTTATCCAAACTCTATAATTATGGATTATTTTCCTATTTACAATTTTAAAGTTCTAAAAATTAAAA
>NC_029793.2:105548062-105560427 GCF_000816755.2 Arachis ipaensis | reverse complement strand
AATCAATTAGTATTTTAATACAACAAATAATATTCTAAAGTAATTTTTAGAAATTAATTTAGATTTCAAATTAATACTCTATGCCCCAATTTTATTGAAATTACCTTACTCTAATTAAACCCAAAATTCCCAAATCAAAACCCTAATTTTTGACCTAACCCTAACCCTAGCTACCCAACCCCCTCACCCACACACTCACACACACTCACCAAAACCCTAGCCACCTTTACCCCTTACCTAACGACAGAAAGAAAGAAAGAAAGAAAGGAAGAGGGAAAGAAGGAAGGGGGAAGGGAGGAGGAGATCCGAGAGGAAGAGGGGCGCCGGTGGAGGGGGAGAAGTTGTCTGCGTCGTCACTGTCGCTGTTCAGCCCATTGCCGGAGCAGAGATGCGCGAGAGAGGAAGGCGCCGCGAAGAGCATCGCGCCGCTGCTGTTATCCGTGCTGTCTTCGTCGTCACCGAGGGAAGCCAGTGCCGCCAGTGTCACCGTCGCCGATCCTCTTCATCGCCACCGTGGTGCTCACGGGCATGGAGGAAGCCCGTCGCTGCCAGCTTCATTGGGTCTCCGCCGTCGTCATCATCACAGACTGCTGCTACGCGTGTCATCGCCGCCACCTTTGAGTCTGTCGCCATCAAGCAGAGCCGTGGAGAGAGAGAGACGAGTGAGAGAGAGAACCTGGAAGGGAAGCCACTGTTGGAGGAGAAACCAACCGCGCCATCGAGCCTCTGCCGCTAGAGAACGCCACTACCGCCCCTAAGATCCACTACCGGTAAGGGTTTTAAGTTGATTTCTATTCTTTTGGGTTCCGGAAAGATTTTCGACACTACGTGGTTATTACAGTCACCGTCAATGGGGTTTTGCTCGCTGCTGTCGCTCGAGGTTATTGTCGGAGTTGCTGCCGGGTCGATTCAGAGTTTTGGTCACTTCGTTTTGTCATTACAGTAAGTATTTATGTTTCGAAAACCCCTGCATTAGTATTCTGTTATATTGGTTATAAACTCTGAGGTTTGGTAACGTAGGTTTGAATTATGATTGTTGCATGTCGCTTTTAATTTGCTGTGGTTGCTGCGAGAGTGGTTACGGACTGAGGTTGCGGTTGCCATTGGTTTCGGGATGAGAGAAAAGGTTCTGTTGACGCGTTTAGGTTATGGTTTTGACAAGTCGAGGTAGGGACTTTTTATAAAAACTAATTTATCTTAAATTGAAATTATTATAAATTGATATGATGTGCGAAATGCTTTTCTGGTGATTATGTAAGTCTTATGAATTGTTTGATTTGTCTTGGATGAATATGGTTGTCAGTTTGATTGGAATATTGTCTGATTTTGTTAAATTGGAGATTTCTGATTGGTTTGGTTTTGAAATGATTTTAATACTTGAAAGTATGAATTTCGTTTTATTGGAAACTGATTTGATTTTGAACCCGTTAGAAAGGAGGGTTGATGATTGGTTTGGTTGGGACCCAAAAATGGTGGCAAAGTCCAAGTTTTAGGGGAGGCGCTGCCAAATTCTTTATAAAATCTAAAACTTTGTTTAAAATATTATTTAGAAAGTTTGAATTTGAGAAATCGTATTATTTGATTTATTAAGAAAATAGTATGTTTCAAATTTAATTTATTTGAGAAAAACATATGTCTTGAGTTCAATTTATTTAGAAAAGAATTACTTTACAATTTTAAATCACTTAAGAAAAGTATTATGTCCTAAGGTTGATTTTATATATAAAAAGGGTTTATGTTTTGAATTGGACTTAAAGAATTCGTTCAAAGGAGCTTTAATGAATTTACAAGAAAGTGAACTTTGATTGAATGATGTCGTTTTGTGATGTCTTTGGAAAAGGTTGAAAGAATTGGTTTCAAGAATGAAATTGAGATTGGTTTTGGATTTTAACTTGGTTTGGAACTTCTAATTCACATGATTTGGTTTTGATTTGGTTTTGAAACTTCCTTTGAATAATTCAAATTAAGAAAACAATGATTTTTAAGAATCTTTACTGAATTTAAGGAGATGAGGTTGGTTGTTTTTCTCCTAAAGTCTTGAGACCTTACCATGGATTTTAATTAATAACTTTTGACTTTTAAGTAATTGAGCGAATGGTTTGAAAACGAATGATTTTGAGTATTTCAGAAGAGATTTTGAATTTGGCATGGTTTAAAGTTGTTTGGAAGTTTTTGAAAGATGTTGCGGAAAGTGGCTCTGTTTTGAAAAAAAAAATTGCTTGAGAAAAGTGATTCTTGGCAAGATGTGAACTGAACACGTTTGTTAATTGAAAGTAAATGGGTCAAGAATAATTATTGAAATAAGAGTTTGAGCCTGTTTGATTATTGGATATTGAGAGTGTGCAGGGCATTATATCCTTGGCGTGGCAGATTTTTCTGTCGCAAGAGTGTGCCTGACACTATATCCATGGGTTAAGTGAGGTTGGAGGTAGAGTATCCCGCTCACATCCTTTCGGAATCATAAGAATGTACCGGACACTATATCCCTGGACCGTGTGCCGGGCACGATATCCTTGGGGATGTGTTAGGTTGGCAGTTGAACTGACATGTGATATTACAGGCAGTAGGACAAACATTCATCATTTGTATCTATGTGATATTATTTGGGTATGCATATTGTAATTGGTTTGCCTATGTGAATAATTATGTTTAACTGCTAATTGGCATACTTAATGTAACTGCTTTGATTGTGTTTGAACCTCGTTACTTGTGTTTGTGACTTAAATTGTTTGAATTGTGGTGATTTGGATGCTAATTGAGTTGTTTGGGCCTGAGGTCATGACTGGTATGTTTGAGATCTAGTTCTGTATAAAATATCTAATTGGTTCATCATAGACTTAATGAACCTATGCTTGGGATAGGATGATCATTTATACAGTTTAGGTAACTTTTATGTTTATGTCTTAGTAAAGTATGAAAATCAAACTGGTTCAGCATATACTTAATGAACCTATGTTTGGGACTGGTTGGTCATTTATACTATCTAGGAAAGATTTTAAGATTTTTATAATAGAGAAAAAGATTTTCTAAATTTTGGATAATTAGCTGATTTCTCTTTTTGAAACGAATTTTTTTATGTTAACTCTGGTTATCTAAAAGGCACGTAACACGAGCAATGGTCACTGTATCTTTAAAATAGCTTTATTTTTATGTATCTTATTATAGCAATTCTGTAATCCTATAGTGAGAACCAACGAGGACAATGTTCTCACTCCCCTACAGATTTTTCCTTTTCAGGATATGGGCGACGAAGTTCAGAAGAGTTTATTTCATTTTCTGTTTATTCGATATCTTTGTATTAAATTAGTTATTATTAATTTTTCCTCGCCTTTATCTTTACCAATTTTGTAAGAGGGATAGAAAATTGTGATATTTAAGTTTTAAACAGGCTCTTATTTTAGTACTAAATATGATTAGAGTCGTTCTAATATCCAAGCTCTCAGAGTGGCGCAGCCGAAAGCGTGACGTTCTGATAGTGAGGGTGTTACATTTGTGGTATCAGAGTAGTCTTTCCTATAGAGCCTAAGGAATAGACTGACTATGCTTCAGTTGCATACTATGAGCGTCTGTCATGTAGTAGTCTTGATCGAATAATGAGAATTAGAGATTTATGCACATGACGGTCTATTGATTAATGTTATTAGTATGGCATTGCATAATTCCTGGTATTAAGTTTGGCTGGCTTAAAACTAGTGCATTATGTATATGGAAGCACTAATGGGTTGCCATAGACGATATACGAGTAATAGGTAACGCTCATCATGGGTTTTGGGAACATTAGAAACTATTTCTCGAGGTTACTCATTTATGTATCCTAAATTCTGTTGGAGTCATGTGACTTGTTCTTTCCTAGCCTATTTTGAAGTTCTTGTTGCCTTTTCTTTTGGAAAGTAGTTTGGTTTTTCCAACCCTATTCCTCTGTTCATATGCATTCTTGTTTGATCCTAATTGTATATGCTTACTTGAAATCCTTGATGTATCTACCTTTCTCTATTTAAAACTTTTCTTCTTGATTCGTGTATTTTTCGATATAATTTTAAACTTGTTTTGATGCAGTGTGCCTTTTAAGTTCTTATTCCGAGTCCCTTAAAGAAGTTGTGATTCAATTTTCTCTTATTTGACTATATTTACAGACATTCTTTAAATTTTTATAAAAATCGCTTTTGATTCTATATACATTTCTCTATATAAGCTTTGAAACTTCCTTATGCAATTTAAAATTGTTTGTTTCCAATGCATTGCCTATTATTGATCTACGGAAATATACTTATTTTAAAAAAAAATTACAACTTGACTTTTCTAATAACTTTACTACAGTTCTTATGCATATCTTTACTTGATTATGTACTTAGGTATTTTTCAAAATTCTTGAAAGAAAGAATTTTCGCCTTTATTCCAGTTGATCTTCATTTGGCAAACTTCACCTAATTTATTTTAAGTTGAATTTGGTTTAGCATAACACATTATTTACACATTTGTTGTTCTTCTGAAAATATTGGACTCATATCTTTCTTTTTAAGAACGGACCAATTCCTTCTTAAGCTTTTCATTTTTATAGATGTCATATTTGATTCTATTTTTAATTATTCTTTTACATCGCGTGAGCATTACCATTAATCTCAGTCTCCCTTCTCTTGTAAATCTCATTCTTATCTGAGTCAGCCTGAATTTGTTCCAATTTAATGCACTGTTTATCTTCTTATTGTTTTTACTAGAGTTCTTTAGTCAAAGATTCCTTCTTGAGAGTTTGCTATTGATGAGTTGATTTCTTTTTTAGCGCGTTTTAATCTTCTTGAAGGATTCTTTTGAGGTGGTGATTTCAAGTATACTCTCGGAGTTTTGTTTTGAACTTTTTTAAAGAAATTTTGATTTCTCTTAAAGAAACTGTAAATCAAATTTTCGTCTAACTTGATTATAGTTGAAACCATTCTTTAAATTTTGATAAAGTTGTTTTAGCATGCACTTCTTTATATGAAGCTCTAAAAATCTTATCATGCGTACGCGACACAGGCGTGCGTATGCGAAGATGAACTATTTCAGACACTCGCGTATGCGGCAGTTGGGACGCGACGCGGACCAGCCTTTCTGTTCGCGCACTCGCGTACGCGGAACCTTGTTTTTGCTGAAAGTGTGTTTACAAAAAAAAATTTACCTCAAATTTTCTTTTCTAAATATAATTTGACTTCTTCTTTTATCCTTGCCATAACTTTTATACACGTTTGTTTGAATATGAACTTTGAGAATTTTGAACAAACATTTGATTTTCTTCTGAGTTTTATGCTTGCTTTTGGTTAAGTTGTGCACCTAACTATCTTTCTAAATATTTGAGAAAATATTTTACTTTTAGCCAAACTAGTGTTCATTTTGTTTTAAAACTCTACACAATCTATTTCAACATAAAATTGTATTAAAGTAATGCCCCATTTATACTTTTATTATTCTTTTACACGTGTTTGATGCACACTTTTTCTTTGAAAACGTGGAATAATTTTTGAAAAGTTTTTCACTCTTCATGAGCAATGCATTCGAAAGTATTTTTAATCCTACTCTTGAGTCTTGTAAGCTTTGTCTTCGGTTTTAGACATTCTTCTTTTGTAAACCTCATACTTCTTTGACTCAGTTTAATTTTGCTTAAACTACTGCACTGTTTTTCATCGTTCCTATTGAACTTCTTTGATTTGTGGGTCATTTTTTAGGTTGTCAAAGTGATTTTCTTTTCGGCACTCTTCATTCCTTGTACATCCTTGATTGCTTGTGTTCCCAACAATCCTTTCAAGTTCTTGCGGATATTGTCCTTGTCGCTTGTCCTTTTCTAAGGTTTAGTACCCTTCTGAGTAAACTCGAGAATTATTTTAATGTCACGTGCGACCTTTAGGCATAGTAATATGATGCGTTAGTTCTTTAAGACGTGGTTTGTGGATATGGAAGGTAAAGCGGTAAGTGTCCAACGTTATGAGAAATCGTGGGAGTTTTGTTTCTCGCAAACGGGATTTGCGGATGTTAGGCTTGTGACCGGTTATGGGGTTGTGAAGTGATTGATGGAGTTAGAAAGTTGAAGTTCTGAGTGGGTACGAGATCCGTGAGCGAACGTTTTACCCGTTGTTTTAATACCAGCCTGCTTTGTAGCCTTTTGCCACATTAACTATAGCTTTGCTTTGTGAATGCCTATCTTGACTTGCATCCTAATTTGTTCCTTCAAGTTTTTGTAAAGCCTTGAAACCATTGCATCGAGCCTATCTTGTATCTTCTACCTTACACCATACTTTTAAATACTTTTCTAAAAAGTATTTAAAAGGTAGAGTGCTAAAACTATGTATTATCTTATGTAGTACTTTAATTTTCGAGAGCGAAAATTTTTATAAGGTGGGTGGAATGTAAGACCAGAGCTTTTGAAAAGTATTATTATGAACTAATTTCAAATTATATATTTATTTACAGTTTTAATTTCAGAAATTATTTTATTGAAAATAATTAAAGGCAGTTTCGATTAATTGGATTTGAAATTAGTTAAGGTTTTTATCCAAACTCTATAATTATGGATTATTTTTCTATTTACAATTTTAAAGTTATAGAAATTCAAAAATAATGAGGTTTGGCTATTTAAATTGGAATTTAGATAATTTAATTTATATCATTTAATACTTTAAGTTAAAGATAAAGAAAATTAATTATATTACCATGTATTTTTAATTAGAGTATTTGATTGATAATCAATTAGTATTTTAATACAACAAATAATATTCTAAAGTAATTTTTAAAAATTTAATTTAGATTTTAAATTAATACTCTATGTCCCAATTTTAATAAAATTACCTTACTCTAATTAAACCCAAAATCTCCAAATCAAAACCATAATTTTTGACCTAACCCTAACCCTAGTTACCCAACCCCCTCAGCCACACACTCAGCACACTCACACACACTCACCAAAACCCTAGCCACCTTTACCCCTTACCTAACGGCAGAAAGAAAGAAAGAAAGGAAGGAAGAGGGAAAGAAGGAAGGAGGAAGGGAGAAGGAGATCCGAGAGGGAGAGGGGTGCCGGTGGAGAGGGAGAAGCTGTCTGCGCCGCCACCATCCCATCATCGTTGCCGTTCAGCCCATTGCCGGAGTAGAGACGCGCGAGTGAGGAAGGCGCCACGAGGAGCGTCGCGCCGTTGCTGCTGTCCGTGTCGTCTTCGTCGTTGCCGAGGGTAGCCAACGCCGCCAGCGTCACTGTCGCCGATCCTCTTCATCGCCGCCGTTGTGCTCACGAGCATGGAGGAAGCCAGTTGTTGCCAGCTTCGTCAGGTCTCTGCCGTCGTCATCATCGCAGACTGCTGCTGTACGTGTCATCGCCGCCACCTCTGAGTCAGTCGCCATCAAGCAGAGCCGTGGAGAGAGAGAGAGAGAGAGGATCTGCGAGTGAGAGAGAGAACCTGGAAGGGAAGCCACTGCTGGAGGAGGAACCAACCGGCTGCCGAGGCCGGAGAACGCTACTATCGCTACTGAGATCCACTACCGGGAAGAATTTTAAGTTGGTTTCTGTTCTTTTGGGTTCCGGAAAGATTTTTGATGCTGCGTGGTTATTATAGTCGCCGTCACCGGGGTTTTGCTCGCCGCTGTCGCTCGAGGTTATTGTCGGAGCTGCTGGCGGGTCGATTCAGAATGTCAGTCGCTTCGTTTTGTCATTACAGTAAGTATTTATGTTTCAAAAACCCATGCGTTAATATTCTGTTATGTGGGTTATAAACTCTGAGGTTTGGTAATGTAGGTTCGAGTTCTGATTGTTGCATGTCGCTTTTAAGTTGCTGTGATTGCTGTGAGAGTCGTTAGGGACTGAGGTTGCGGTTGCCATTGGTTTCGGGATGAGAGAAAAAGTTCCGTTGACGCGTTTGGGTTATGGTTTCTATGAGTTGAGGTAGGGACTTTTTATAAAAACTAATTTATCTTAAATTGGAATTGTTATAAATTGATATTATGTGTGAAATACTTTTCTAGTGATTATGTAAGTCTTATGAATTGTTTGATTTGTCTTGGATGAATATGGTTGTCTATTTGATTGGAATATTGTCTGATTTTATTAAATTGGAGATTTTTTACTGGTTTGGTTTTGAAATGATTTTAATACTTGAAAGTCTGAAGTTCGTTTTATTGGAAACTGATTTGGTTTTGAACCCGTTAGAAAGGGTTGATGATTGGTTTGGTTGGGACCCAAAAATGGTAGCAAATTCTAAATTTTAGGGGAGGTGTTGTCGAATTTTCTATAAAATTTGAAACTTTATTTGAAATGTTATTTAGAAAGTTTGAATTTGAAAAATTGTATTAATTGATTTATTAAGAAAATAGTATGTTTCAAATTTAATTTATTTGAGAAAAACATGTCTTGAGTTCAATTTATTCAGAAAAAAATTACTTTACGATTTTAAATTACTTAAGAAAAGTATTATGTCCTAAGATCGATTTTATATATAAAAAGGGTTTATGTTTCTTAAGGAATTTGTTCAGAAGAGCTTTAATGAATTTAAGAGAAAATGGACTTTGATTGAATGATGTCGTTCTGTGATGTTTTTGGAAAAAGTTAAAAGAATTGGTTTCAAGAATGAAATTGAGATTGTTTTGGATTTTAACTTGGTTTGGAACTTCTAATTCACATGATTTGGTTTTGATTTAGTTTAAAAACTTCCTTTGAATAATTCAAATTAAGAAAATAATGATTTTTAAGAATCTTTACTCAATTTAAGGAGATGAGGTCGGTTGTTTTTTCCCTAAAGTCTTGAGACCTTGCCATGGATTTTAATTAATAACTTTTGATTTTTAAGTGATTGAGTGAATGGTTTGAAAACGAATGATTTTGAGTATTTCAGAAGAGATTTTGAATTTGCCATGGTTTGAAGTTGTTTGGAAGTTTTGGAAAGATGTTGCAGAAAGTGGCTCTATTTTGAAAAGAAAAATAGCTTGAGAAAAGTGATTCTTAGCAAGATGTGAACTGAACACGTTTGTTAATTGAAAGTAAATGAGTCAAGAATAATTATTGAAATAAGAGTTTGAGCCTGTTTGATTATTGGATATTGAGAGCGTGCAAGGCATTATATCCTTGGCATGGCAGATTTTTTTGTCGCAAGAGTGTGCCTGGCACTATATCCATGGGATAAGTGAGGTCAGAGGTAGAGTATCCCGCTCACATCCTTTCGGAATCATAAGAATGTGCCGGACACTATATCCCTGGACCGTATGCCGGGCACGATATCCATGGGGATGTGTCAGATTGGCAGTTGAAGTGACATGTGATATCACAGCCAGTAGGACAGACATTCATCATTTGCATCTATGTGACATTGTTTTAGTGTGCATATTGTAATTGGTTTGCCTATGTGAATAATTATGTTTAACTGCTAATTGCCATACTTGATGTAACTACTTTGATTGTGTTTGAATCTCTTTACTTGTGTTTGTGACTTAAATTGTTTGGATTGTGGTGATTTGGATGCTAATTGAGTTGTTTGGGCTTGAGGTCGTGACTAGTATGTTTGAGATCTAGTTCTGTATAAAATATCTAACTGGTTCAACATAGACTTAATGAACCTATACTTGGGATAGGATGATCATTTATACAGCTTAGGTAACTTTTATGTTTATGTCTTAGTAAAGTATGAAAAATCAAACTGGTTCAACATATACTTAATGAATCTATGTTTGGGACAGTTATACTATCTAGGAAAGATTTTAAGATTTTTATAATAGAGAAAAAGGTTTTCTAAATTTTAGATAATTAGCCGATTTTTCTTTTGAAACGGATTTTTTTTATGTTATCTCTTTGGTTTTCTAAAAGGCACGTAACACGAGCAATGGTCACTGTACCTTAAAATTAGTTTTATTTTTTCGTCTCTTATTATAGAAATTCTGTAACCCTATAGTGAGAACCAGCGAGGACGATGTTCTCACTCCCCTACAGATTTTTCCTTTTCAGGATATGGGGGACGAAGTTCGGAAGAGTTTATTTTATTTTCTATTTATTCGATATCTTTGTATTATCTTAGTTATTATTAATTTCTCCTCGCCTTTATCTTTACCAATTTTGTAAGAGGGATAGAAAATTGTGATGTGTATGTTTTTAAGTTGTTGTTATATATATATATAATTTTAAAGTATTGTATCTAGTCTGTATGTATATATATGTTTTCAATTAAAAAGTGTTTTGAAAGGTTACGCGGTTTTAAGTTTTAAACATGCTCTTATTTTAGTACAAAATATGGTTAAAGTCGTCATAATATCCAAGCTATCAGAGTGGCGCAGTCGAAAGCGTGACGTTCTAATAGTGAGGGTGTTACAAATATACTCATGTTTCAAAGGTAAAAGATGAGTGTGATATATATATAAAATTAATATCTCAAATTTGTTGAATGAATTTTTTTATTAGGCATGTTAATTTTAATAAATTTTAATTACTAAATAAATTTTAAAAATTTTATTATCTAGACAAATTAAATTAGTCTTAATATTAAACTATTTGTCTACATAAAAATATTAGAGACCCAAAAATACATCATAGAGAGTGACTGGCTAATTAAGTCCATTTCGTCCAATCTAAGCCAACAAATTAGACAAGTCCCTCTATCCCATGGGTCGCCGCACTCAAGGTCTGAAGTAGGGGTGTGTATGGTCCGATCCGATCCGAAGATTTGGTCCGGTTCCGAATATTTTAGGGGCTAATTTGGTGTGATTTCATCGGGTCTAAGGATGGGTAAGGGTCTTAAAAATAGACCCGGTCATTATTTCAAGTCGGGTCCGAGTCATGGCTCGGGTCACCCGAAGTCGGCCCGGTGACCCGATCATCATACACAATTAATATTTTATGTTATTAGTGATGGATGATGGCTATTCTTATGTGGAATTTAAGTGTTGTAAACCTTAATATTTTGTGTTATTAGTTATTATAAAACTATAAGTTAATGTTTTATGTTTAAAATGTATAAGATTTTAGACTAATGCATAATATTGTGTTATTTGTATTAATTTAAATATTTGGTGTTATTATACAATATTAGTATTGATTATGGTTATGCTTTAATTTTAGAGAAAAGTTAGTTCTTGTTATATTTTTCTAAGTAAATTTTACCATATCAAATAATAGTTGGAACCTTGAAAATTTGGATATTTTCACATGCTAGTTTATAAGAAGGTATTAAGGTAATGTAATGTTAACGGCTCGGTTTTCACCCGGTTTTTATCCGGTATAATTGTGGCCTGAAAGTGTATAGATTTCATCGGGTCTAAGGTCGGATTTGAGTCTAATAAAAAAATCCGGTATATATTTCAGATCGAATCTAAGTCACATCAAACTCGGTTTTACCCGACTCATACACACCCTAGGCTGAAGTTAGGTTCTAAAACTTTATATTTGACCTGACTTTTTGGCCGAGGGGATAAGTAAAGAACTTTCTTCCACTACTTCAGTATGTAAAAAAGAAGTCATCCAAATAAAATCTTTTAAAATTTAAGTAATATTCAATTTAATTTTTATTACACTTTATCAATATTTTTAATAATTTAAGTATTAGAGTCTATTTAGATATTTTCAACTACTATTTAAGAAATGGACAAAGAAATTATTATTGATGCTCGATATTATCCAGACCCAATATTTCCATTTTCGCTTTAAGCAACTTCGGAATATTATATATAAAAGACTCTAGATTTCTTATTGCAATTTCATGCCGTCATTCCAATTCTGTTATATTAGAGGCGTGAGATGTTTGGTTAGATATTTGTATGTATAGGAATGTGGGTGTATTGATGTAATTTAGTGGTTGAAAGTAGTCTATATTAGTATTTTTATTCGTAATAATATTACGGAAATATAAATTTTTTTAAAATTATGTTAATTTTGTCATAACATTATAGATTATGACATAAAAGATTTATAAAATCAATTATTTTTATAAAAATGTCGTAGGGAGGCCAACATTTTTGTCAATTTTTAACTAGTACTTAACCATAAAAAAAAAATTAAATAATTTTATACCATTAAATACAATCTCACACTAAAAATATTATTGATAATTAATTGATGACTAAAAGTCACAAAATTTATTGGTCCTCTAAATTTTTTCATCTTTTATATATCATTATTATTAGTAACAGAACTTCTCTAAGACAATGGGATCATGACCCCCAAATATTTTATAAAAATATGAGTAGTATATAAATAGAAAATGAAATTAGTTCAATTAATTATCATTATATTCTTTCATTTTTTCAACATATTTTTATTTCAAACTTAACATGTATGTTGAACTAATAATAGACAAAGTTGGAATGAACTTGATAACTTAACAAAGTCATATTTGATACTACCACAATTTTATTATTACTCACTATTTTCA
>NC_029793.2:105546328-105547268 GCF_000816755.2 Arachis ipaensis | reverse complement strand
AAAAAAAAAAAATTAAGCTTCATCCCACCATGATCATCACTTCCCATTAACCCTCCCTTCCTCATTAACATTCTCATTAACACTAGAAGTAGCGGGAGCAGCAGTAGTTACAGCAGCGCTGGGTGTTGCTCTGGAAACATAACAGAAGAAGATGACGATGAAGAAGAAGGAGGAGGGGAAGAAGAAGGTGATGATGGTTGCTTGGATGATTGGGAGGCTGTGGTAGATGCTCTAGCCACCAATGACAAGCGCCAGAACCCTTGTTCTGATTCACCTCTTTCACACGGCAATGAATCCGTTGTACAAATGACTTCATCGAACTGTGAAGATCCAAACAGGGGCCGAATTCAGGGTCTCGGAATTTGAAACCTGAGAGTGCTAATTTGGTTCCTTGGACTAGTAATTGCCGAGCTTGGAGGGCTGGTGATGCATTTCGACCCCAGAGTTTACCCAATTTGTCCAAGCAGCACAGCTTGCTAATCTCCGACCGACGTTGCAGTGGTGGTGTTCTTTGGAGTCGCTCTGCTATGCCATCATCATGTCCTATATGCTGTGAGGATCTCGATTTGACAGACACGAGTTTCTTGCCTTGCTTGTGTGGCTTTCGGCTTTGCCTCTTTTGCCATAAGAGGATTCTTGAAGAAGATGCTCTCTGCCCTGGCTACAGGAAGCCTTGTGAGTGCGAAGCTGTTGTTGAGACGGAGCCTAGTGTGCTTGGAGGCAGTCTCACCCTTCGGTTGGCTCGATCTTGTAGTATGGTCGAAAGGTCTTGAGGGAGCTCTATCTGTTTTTAGAAGTGAGAGGCGTTAAGGGGTCAAGAGTGGAGTTGCTGATGGTGGAGGAGTAGAGGAGAGAGAGCGCGAGGGGAGGGCGGAGGAGGGTGGCGGTGTTGAAGTTGAAGAAGAAGAGGAAGAAGCTGGGTTTTCTCACTGGGAAGAGA
>NC_029793.2:105535394-105545654 GCF_000816755.2 Arachis ipaensis | reverse complement strand
CTTATCTATCTCTCTCCCTTTTTCTATTTCTCTCTACCTTTCTCACTCTATATATAATTTATAATTTATATTTTATCTTAGTAATTTGACAAATTAAAATGTGTTATCAGATATTTTTCATTACAATTAAAATAAAATTTTTTCTTCCAAAATTAGCAAACTTCATCTCTCATTCTTCTTCTTTATGTTTCTCTCCCTTTCTATTTTTCTCTATCTTTCTCTTCTACAAAAAATAAAATTAACAAAACAATATAATTCAAATAAAAATATTATTTTTTTTTACCAAAGATAGGGAGACTCAAACCCACGACCTCTTAGATGAGTATGGAAAGACTATGCCATTTGAGTTATAACTCATTGGCTGATATATTGGATGTTCATTTTACTAGGCGTGCGAATAATTATTCTAATATTAAGATTTAGGTGAATAATTTAAAAGTGTAGTATATTTTGATTTGACTGGTGATTATTTATATTATTCAAAAAAATTATAACCCTTTTAAAAAAAATAAAAAATTACAATATTTTACTTCCATAAAAAAAAAAACGCCGCACGCAGCATGCTCCAATTATATAGGATTTCCGTGGTAAAACAAAAACACAAAAAAGGCGTTTGTCCATGACCAAGTGAACAACCCCACAAGTCGACAACCAGAGTTCCCCACTAATCACATTTTTTTTACGACTAAGCAGCTCCACCCCAAGATGCCATCATCGTCATTATAATACTTAATAGTTAATACTATACTTCTTCTAAGACCAATTCAAAAAATTCACAAATCTTCTGGATCCGCGATCTTTCTCCTTTTCCTTCTTTCTCTTCTATTCGAACCGGTAATACTCTTCTTCTTCCATTTCCAAACCCTAGTAATTACCTTCTCTACAATTCCATTCTGCACTCTTACCTTTGCTATTTGCCTTTGGTAATTGATTCCGTCGTTCTCTGTCATTCCTTTCGCGATTCGTCGTCGTTCCGATTTGTTCAGCTCAACCACCGCGTTTTTTCATCATCGGTTTTATTTTTTATTTTTTTATTTTCTTATGATTTTGTTGTGATTTGGTAACGATGAGGAGGTGAACCTACAGGTTGCTGTTACTTTAATTTTTCCATAATCAATTTCTACTAACTTTTTTTTTTTAAATAATTTTTTTATTCATCTTTTTTTTTTCACTTGCACGGGTCAAAATCTGACTTTAATACCAAATATATATTACTAATGACTTTCAACAAAATCACTGTTAATTTTGAATATTTTATTTTACTTTGGAATTTTTTTAATGGAGTTTTGGATGTTCTTGTATTATGTGGATTTTAATGTTGATTTGAATATTAATATGAGTTAAAAATAAAATTTCAAAATTTAATTAATATTAACCGATAAATAATTGCCAAGAAGCTATAGTTCAAATGGATAGTCTCCCCATACTCATCTAAGAAATTACGAGTTTGAGTCTTCCTATTTTCGGTAAAAAAAAAAAAAATCCAATAGGTAATTCATTTTCATTCCCTAATTATACTCAATATGTTATCGGGTGTATTTGTTTTAGCATTTGAAGGGTGAAAAACACGTTTAAATTTTATGAACGCTCCAATTTTTTATTTCTGTAAACACAGAGATGATTTTGTACAACAAATCCTAGCTATAATAGTTAATATTAAACAACCTAAACTACTATCATTCCTGTTGAGTCTCTTGGATACACCAAAAGCGTTTTTTCATATTGAAAAATGAAAAGGGGGAGCACCAATTTAGGGTAAATTTGATTCATTTGGATTAAAAAAAACGATGTCTTGTTAAGCCAATTATCCATTATGTCTGTCACAAAAAGCCCATTACCCATTATGACAAAAAACCACACTCTTCACTCTCTTTGAATATGCAGCAAGCACATTTGAGACTGATTTCTTCACCGGCACCAGAGAAGGGAAAGGCTTGCTGTAGTTGCGTTTGTCGTTCATAATAAAACTTTGTGTATTACAAAATTCCGTTTAGACCTAAAATTCCATCGCAAAAATCGGACCTTTTTTATTCTGATTTCAATTCCGAGTTTTTGCACAGTTGAAATTTCTCATGTGATTTCAATTCTTCCATCAATGTCTTCTAATAATGCCTCACTACATAGAATTATTTCTCTTTTGAAGTTACGCAATGGTTGTTGTTGGCTCCACTCTCAGATTTGATCAAAACCCTTAGTTTGTTTAGTTCTCTTTCCATGGTTCTGCAACTGATGATTCTTTCGGTTATCAGATGCAAAACAATGCTGAGATTAATTCAGGTTCATATCAGAACCAGCTATTAAATAGGCAAAGTCAAGATTACGTTGCTCAAGAAAATGCAAATGGACATGGTTTTCCCTGGAAGAAATAATGAATATGCGAACAATAATAATAATATCGTTGCGCGTGGTGGAAATGCTGAGAATGATGAGAAGGTTCTGGAAGGTTCAAGGAGTTCGAAGATGATGAGTCAGCAGGAGGTAGTTAGGGTGAGTGAGCATGAGTTTATTATGCTGTTACAAGTATTTGGGAGGACCTCGAAGTCAGTTAGCTTGTGCTGTAAGAAATGTGTATAACTGAAAATATGACAAATTCATCATTTTCCGTCAGAAATACTTCTCTCTCAATAAACCCAGAGGAAGGATGCAGCATTGTACAGGGATCAACTGTTGAAGCATCTAATGATAGTTTCTGTTGAAGTTTTGGAATTGTTGGGTAAACTGCACATTCCTGTGGAGAGTATAAGTAGGGGTGAGCACAGGTCGGTTTGGTTCGGGTTCAAGGTAAAATTAGAATCGAACCGATTAAAAAGTAATTGGTTTGGTTTGGTTTGAATTTGCGTTTTTTTGTGTTTGTATCCGAACCAAACCAAACCGATTAAGAGCGGATTGGTTCGGTTCGGGTAGCGGGTACCCGATGACTTTAAAATTCATAAAAAAATCAAATTGGCAATTTTTTATCTTAAAAATTCAAGAAATACAATAAACATGTAACATCAACAGAAATAATACAAACATATTAAATACCAAATACATTAAAAACTAAACTCATCAAAATCCAAACATATTAATAGTAAATAATCTTGTTTAATGAAAATATAAAAGTGCAATAGAAATATTAGAAGTTAAATACAAAAGTCTAGTGAATAATCTTTGAAAGAAGCTAAAACCAAAACACATTAAAATCTAAACATTAGTGAGATAAGATTAGGGTTATGAGTTAGAAAACACATAAAAAGTCATATATATATATTATTTAATTAATAATGATCGAGTATACGGGTTGGTTCGGATTTCGCGCCCCCAAAATCGATATCCGAACCAATCATCAACAAATGTCATTGATTTGGTTCGGATTAGACCCGATTACCCATCGGTTCCAGAACCAATTTGATTGGTTCAGTTCAGATTCAGGTGGGTAATTGGATACCCGCTACCCATGCTCACCCCTAAGTATAAGGCTCTTGAAGAGGCAAGAATTTGTACACAGACACGCTTTGCAATGTCTGCACTTATAATAAAATATTAGATATATTTTGAAGGCGCAAAATGTGTTCGATGCCATGCAAGAGCGAAATTTGACTACATGGGGTACTATGATAACTTAGCTTTCTAGGAACCTCCGAGTTTGCGGCGATTGCCATAATGCACTGAAAATTATTTCTAAGATTGTGGGCAGAGAACTCATCATAAGAGATGCTAAAAGGTTCCACCATTTTAAAGAGGGGCTATGTTCTTGCAGTGATTATTGGTCAACAACATGAACTTAGGTACTCTAATGCTTCTTAGTGTTGATAATCCCGTTTGTTAATAACTTGTTAGGCTAATATATTAAAACTGAAGGGGCTGCAATTTGTGTAACCATAGTCTTATGTTGTACATGTTAAGATGTAGTCTCGATGGACATGGAACAAATCTTGTAATTGCTGCTTACCATTACCATGATTGATTTGCAATATTTATGTTGTTATTTATAGTAATTAATGTTAGGATTTGATTGAATTAGTCCCACATTACTTAGGATAGCAAATGGAGTGGGTGGCCTAGGCTATAAATATGAGGCTAAGTTCCCAATTTGTTTTTGCACCAGTCAGAAACACTTTAAACTTGTATCTGATTTTTCTTTTCCTCTGTACTCTTTGATTAGAGAGTGTTGTGAGGTGTAGTTAGATATTTGCTTTGAGAGAGTGTGGGTGTACTGGGGTGCCGGTGTTAGAGAAAAAGAAGTCTATGTGTTGTAACAATTTTCACATAGTGATATTCTCTGGTTGTCATTTGACAACGACCGTGATTTTTTCTCGGTAATTAGAGTTTCCACGTTAAATTCTTGTGTTGTGATTGTGTCTATTTTATTTCTCTGTCAAAGGTGTTTTCTCAAGAGGAAATGGTGTCTTATTCCCAACAAGTGGTATCAAGAGCTTCGGTTCGGTGAGATTTATTCTTAGTATGCTCTGTGGTTGCAGCCTAGTCTGACCTTTCACATCAGAAAAGAATTTTGTCTTGTGACTTGAGGTTGATCTTTGGTTGCTGTTGTTGTTGCTGGAAGGCAGTATGACACTATGAGAGTGCTATTTGGAAAGGTTCTGGCTAAGGAAAGACTTGGTATTTAAGTGTGTCCATTGTGACCCACCTCTCTTTCCTGGGGACCCTTCCTAGTGCACGGTCTACGGTTGAGTTATACTATTCCAGTATACGGTTGCAACAATGTCAGGATATTCAAGTGCTGTGAAGCTTGAAATAGAGAAATTTGATGGAAGAATCAATTTTGGCTTGTGGCAAATACAAGTCAAGGATGTGTTGATACAATCAGGTTTGCACAAGGCGTTGAAGGAGAAGATCTCTGGTTGCTCTCTCTATGAGAGAAGATGATGTTCTCTAGAAGACAAGAAGTATTCTCATGGTATTACCGCACTGCCATGAATAAGGATAAGTTGTGGCAATCGGGTCCACAATTGCACACGGGCATTGGTTGGCGTTGAGATGCAAGGTGTGTGGCGGAGTTAGGTCGATGGCTGAAGAACTTCTAGGAAAAGCCAATTTGAAAGTTGCACCATGAATTTTCAGCAAGGTTTTGATCTGTACCAAGGTGAAATGCTTGGAGTGGTCTAATTCCAAGTGAGTATACTTTCATGGTGGAGTATGATAGTTCTCTGAACTATGATTGTCGGTATAGACAATGGCAGCAAAGAATTGTCGGTGTTGACAATGGAAGCTGAAGATGTGTGACTATTTCAATCAAGGTGGAGATTGTTAGGATTTGGTTGAATTAGTCCCACATTGCTCAGGATAGCAAATGGAGTGGGTGGCCTAGGCTATAAATATGAGGCTAAGTTCTCCATTTGTTTTTGCACCAGTCAGAAACACTTTAAGCTTGTATCTGATTTTTCTTTTCCTCTGTACTCTTTGATTAGAGAGTGTTGTGAGGTGTAGTTAGATATTTGCTTTGAGAGAGTGTGGGTGTACTGGGGTGCCGGTGTTAGAGAGAAAGAAGTCTATGTGTTGTAACAATTTTCACATAGTGATATTCTCTGGTTGTCATTTGACAACGGCCGTGGTTTTTTCTCCGGTAATTGGAGTTTCCACGTTAAATTCTTGTGTTGTGATTGTGTCTATTTTATTTCTCTGTCAAAAGTGTTTTCTCAAGGGAGAATGGTGTCTTATTCCCAACAATTAAAATCCAGTTGTCCAGGTTTAGAAGTATTTCTTTTCAACCACACTTTTTTCTGTGTATACTAAGATTTAACAAAATCATTGCTAATATATCATTATGTTCTAGATTCTAATATAGCTTTTTGAGTTAGCTTGAAAGGCATTTTAAGTTTTCACTTCTATGAGTGCAACTGAGCAGAGAGCAAGTAAATTGTGTTAGCTAAGCGTACGTGGAGCTTGGAGCGGTTCTGAATTCTGATTATGGTGAATGGTTGGAGCCATGGGGAGAGCTTCAACAAGTTCTCCTTCGAGATGTGACCACAGCTGATTAGGCTGTTTCCATTTTTTTTCTCAGGTGGTTGTTCTTGAATTGTTTAGACACCAAAAAGGGAAATAAATTGATTATAACAAATTTTAAGTACTGCCTCCTAAATTTAGATTCTTCTTCTTCTCTTCTCCCCTAAAGAAAGGAATAATCTCCTATTATAACAGAAGAAAGACACTAGGTGTCTACAATTTATGTCTATCTCATAATAGAATTGTATTGCTCAAGAATATAAATGGATTGTTCAAGAAAATTGTTCGATAGACTTAGACAATCTATCTATCTATTTATCTATTTTGTGCTTGTTTAGGTGTCATTAAATTGATGAAAAAGATTTTTTTTTAGCTTGTTTGATAAATTTCTATTAATAAAGTAAAAACATTAGAAAGACAAAAAATAAAAAAATTAAATTTTTTTTTGAGAAATTACAATATATATTTTTAAATTTTTTTAAAAAAATATGTTTTTACATAATAAATAAATAAAAAATACTTTTATATTGTTATAACCAATACAATGTGAAAATATAAAATTTGAGGTAGGGGATATATTTTTAAAATTAAAAATTTTAATTTTATGAATGCCTATAAGGTTTAGTAAGTAATTGCAAATAGATTAATAACTGTCTTGTGTGATTGAATTTTTGGCTGTGGAAGTGAATGGTAATTGATTTTGGTGTTAGTGTTATGATAATTGAATGTGTGTAAATTGAGATTTGTTTAATCTTTATGTGCATCTTGCAAGGTTGTTTGGGAATGAATGCTTGTCGAAAGTTCTAATTTTTACTTAATAACATTGTGATTGGTTGCTGAATTAAATTATGATGAGTAATGAGGTTTGATGAATGATAAATTAATTGATGGTGAATTTTTAAACTGAGTTCCTAAAATTGATTTCCTAACTAAAGCAGTAATTTAGAGGGTTTATAAATAATTTTATAATGACTGAAATCATATAGTGATAAATATGTTGATTATTGAGAACTTTTTTGTTTGATAATTGTTGAAAAAGAAATTGATGAAATTGAGGAAACTATTAAAGGGTGGTTAAGTCTATTTTTAGGGCAAGTTATGTCCAAATTTTTATAAGAAAGTAAAAGGAAGAGTTGAAGGATAATTGAAGAAAAGATTAAGGTTAATGAAAGGTTAAGTCAAATTAAAGAAAAGTTAATGTTAAGAAAAAGATGAGGTTGAGGAAAGGTTAGGGACAGGTTGAGAGAAAGGAATAAAAGGAAAAGAGAGAACTAAGAGGAGTTATAGAGATTGAGAACTGATAACTGAAAGAAACGGTTAAAGAAAAAGGAACAAAGAAAGGAACTAAAAAAGGTTTACAAAAAGGAAAAGTTGAAAGAAAAATGTTGATTGAGCCTTGGTGCCGACTGTATAGTAAGAACGACGATACGTAATGCTCACTTGAATCATTGAGTACGATCTAGTGAGGACGGCGAATACAAGATGCTCATGGAGGGAATGTTTTGGTTTTCGTATGAGGACGACGAATACTAAACACTCATAGAGGGAATGATTTCCGAATATAGAGATGGCAATGCGTAGTGCTTATTTCAGAGATGTGGTCGAGTGCAGGTAGCTAACTGACACATGAGCTCATGACCTGCTGGTACGGAATTTATAATTCACAAACTAACCGGCAAGTGCACCGGGTCGTACCAAGTAATACCTCAGGTGAGTGAGGGTCGATCCCACGAGAATTGATGGATCAAGCAACAATAATTGAGTGATAGGCTTAGTAAGGCAAACAGAAAGTAATATTTGGAATTCAAAAGACATTAAACAATATAAAGAATATTGAAGAAAGACAAGTAAGTGAATTGGGAATAAACTATGGAGAAAACAGTTAAGGTTTCAGAGTTATCTAATTTTCCGGATTAACTTTTCTTACTAACTATTTTAATCATATAGGATTTAATTTATGACAAACTATATGTGACTAGACCCTAATTCCTTAGACCTTTCTAGTCTCCTCTAAAATTCATCAACAGCCAATTCTTTGGTCAATTAATTCCAATTAGAGGGTGATAATCAAATTACAGTTTATATGCCATAAAAACTCTAATTACCCAAAAATAAAAGGATTATATGTCACGTATCCCGTTAAATCCAGATAATTAAAATTTAGGAGAATATGTTTTCAAGCTGTTGTTCAAGTAAAGAGTTTTTCCAAGTTATACAAGAACTCAAATATAAAGAGGGTCATACTTCCGTTCCACCTAAATTCATAAGATAAAGAGCGAAAACAATTCTTAAATTATAAATCCATACATGAATTAAAATAGAAAAAGCAATAAAATCAATCCATACAAATAGACAGAGCTCCTAACCTTAACAATGGAGGTTTAGTTGCTCATGGTTAAGAGAATAATAAGGATTGTAAATTGGAATAGAATAATGTTGTGTTGGAATCACCCTGTTGGCATCCCTTTTTATATCTAATCCTAATTAATTTAAAATCTATCTTCTAAAATAATATCTTTTCCTATTTTTAAAATTAAAGTTTAAATCAGAATTAATTAAAGCAATCAGCATGTCTTCAATTGATGGATGGGGAACACTTGCTTCGTAGGGTCCGCGCCTAACTTGGAGTGGGCATAACCATTCTTATGTGAATCTCCCTTGAGTTTCTGCTATGCTCTGGCTCTAGTCTGTGTTTCTGGGCCGAAAATTGGGTCGAAACTCGGCCTGAAATCGCCTCCAGTGTTTTTTTTTGTTTTCTGCATGTTGCGCATGTCACGCATATGCATCAGTCACGCGTACGCGTCGATATCCTTTTTCGCGTGTCACGCGTATGCGTCAGGTACGCGCACGCGTCGCTGAGCAACTTTGCTTTTCACGCGTACGTGTCAAGTACGCGCACGCGCCGCCATGGATAGCTCCAAATCACGCGTACGCGTCAGGCACGCGCACGCGTCGCTCTTCGCTGGTCAGCTCCTTGGTTTCTTCTCTTTCTCTGCAGAAACTCCATCAAATTCATCCGAATGCTACCTAAAATAAACAAAATTGCACAAGACTCAAAGTAGCATCCATAGTGGCTGAAAGATAATAAATTCTTGATAAAACTTAACAAATTAAATGCAAATTCACTAGGAAAAGATAGGAAAGATGCTCACGCATCACAACACCAAACTTGAATTGTTGCTTGTCCTCAAGCGACCAAAATAATATAACTTTAGGATGTGAATTTGCACGAGAATGAGTGTTCATTTAAGCTCATGTCTCTTCTTATAGTGGGGTTTACAACTGCAATCCTGAATAGTTTTGGCATCTCACTCTCCTTTGAATTAAAAGGATGTTAGTGTCATTCGGAATTAGAATCCGGATAATATTATGAGTCCTCTGATCTTTTGTAACTCAATTTAACCCTTGAACACAGCAATTTTTTCTTTTCTTTGGTGCTTTGCACCTTGAGCCTAGCCGTGACTTTAAATGTTTTATCTCAAGCTTTACTTGACACAGAAACACTACAAGCACTTAACTGGGGAACTGATGAGCGGATAATTTATACGTTTTTTGGCATTGTTTTTAGTATCTTTTTATTATATTTTAATTAGTTTTTATTATATTTTTATTAGTTTTTAAATAAAAATCACATTTCTGAACTTTACTATGAGTTTGTGTGTTTTTCTGTGATTTCAGGTATTTTCTGGCTGAAATTGAGGGACCTGAGCAAAAATCTGATTCAGAGGCTGAAAAAGAACTGCAGATGCTGTTGGATTCTGACCTCCCTGCACTCGAAGTGGATTTTCTGGAGCTACAGAAGTCCAATTGGCGCGCTCTCAATTGCGTTGAAAAGTAGACATTCTGGGCTTTCCATCAATATATAATAGTTCATACTTTGTCCGAGATTTGATGGCCCAAACAGGCGTTCTAAGTCAGCTCAAGAATTCTAGCATTTAACTCCAAAACTAGCACAAAAGCTGGCGTTTAACTCCAAGAAAAGTCTCTACACATGGAAGCTTCAATGCTCAGCCCAAGCACACACCAAGTGGGCCCGGAAGAAGATTTATGCATTAATGACTTATTTCTGTAACCCTAGGCTACTAGTTCTCTATAAATAGGACCTTTTACTATTGTATTTTCACACTTTTTTTCATCTTGGTTCTTCTGGTTCCCTCTCTGGGGCCAAAGCCAATGACCTCCATTATCACTTTTATATTTTCAACGGTGGAGTTTCTACACACCATAGATTAAGGTGTGGAGCTCTGCTGTTCTTCATGAATTAATACAATTACTATTGTTTTTCTATTCAACTCAAGTCTATTTCTTCTCCAAGAT